>NC_059259.1:8064795-8082295 GCF_017591435.1 Portunus trituberculatus | reverse complement strand
AGCTGGGGTGGAGTGGGTATTACCTGTGTGGATGGGTACATGGGGGGGAAGGGTACCCAGGTGTGGTGAGGCGGTGAGCGGGGCATCCGGTGGGCATGAGCAGCAGGTGGCGGCGTGGCATTCATATGACGGTGGCGCCTAGACCCCTGCCCGCCACAGCCACGGGTAGTCCCACCTTCCCCTGCTGGACGCCGCACTCCCGACACCCTTTCAGACCCTTTTCGTCCTCTCCTCCCCCTTTCCAATCCATATCTTCCGTTTAAACCCCTTCAGTACCATGACGCGTTTTCATATTGATTTTCCTTACTATTTGGGGATTTTAAACAGCTTCAGAAACTTATGTAGGGGATTAGAATAGTGATGACTCTGGCCATTAATCTTCTGACCTCCATAGACCCTTCCTAATGTCAATAAAATGGTCCAATTGTACACAAGTCTCAAGATAAAAATGTGTCCCAGTATTGAAGAAGTTAACTCGCGTCTCTCTCTTGTTCTTATTTCATCTTGGCGTTTTCGATATTGATTCTTGTTTTTTTGAGTCTTTATCTAGTCTGTAATATCTTTTCCAGTCTTACTTTAGCTGTTTCTTGTATTTTTCAGCTTTTTTCCAGCATCCACTTTCTTTCCATTTCTTTCTAATTATCTTCTCTGTTTTATTATTGTTATATTTCTTTCTATCTAGTCTATAATATCGTTTCCAATCTTGTTTTAGTTGTTTCTTGTATTTTCAACATCTTTCCAGCATCCAGGTATTTTTCAGCTCTTTCTAATTATTATCTCTACTTTTTTTTGTTATTTCTGTTTCTATCTAGTCTCTAATATCTTTTCCAGTCTTGTTTTAGTTGTTTTCTTGTATTTTTCAGCTTCTTTCCACAATATAATTAATTCGCAGCTCAGGAAACCCCTTCAGATTCTTCTCATCCTGTCCTTCCCCTTCCCAATCTCGATCTTCCCTTTAGCACACGCCTCTCTCTTGTTTTTATCTCATTTTGGCTTTATTTTAGTTTTCTTTACATTGATTTACGTTATTTCAGTTTTTATTTAGCGTCACATATCTTCTCTGGTCCTAATTTAGTTGTTTTCTTGTATTTTTCCGTATCTTTCCAGCATCTAATTATTTTCCAGCTTTTTCTAATCGTCTCTTTTTTGTTATTTCGGTTTCTATCTACCGTCTACTATCGTTTCCAGTCTTATTTTAGTTGTTTTCTTGAATTTTCAGCCTCTTTCCAACATCTACCGTATTTTTTCCTGTTCGTCTTAGTGTTTTTCCAGTTTTCTGTACTTTGGTTTTCGTCATTTCGGTTCCTGTCGAGTCTCTAATGTCTTTTCCATTCTTGTTTTAACTGTTCCATTTATTTTTTCAGCTTTTTTCTAGCATCTAACTTTTTTTTCTAGTTCTTTTTAGTGTTTATTTTTAGTTATTTTCTTTGCTGGTCCCTCGTATTTCAGCTCCTATCTATAGTCTCTAATATCTTTTCCAGTCTTTTATCTATTTATTTATTTCATTTTTAAACTTTTCTCTATCTCAATATTTTCCTTTCATTTTTTTTTCTTATATTCCTCCTCTTCCAGTTTCTATTCAACATTTAATACATTTTCCAGTTTTATTTCTAGCTATTTCTTAGATTTTTCCAGCCTCTCTTTGACATGTACCTTTGTTTCAATTTTGTTTTAGCATTTTCAAATCATTTTCCCTATTGGTCATTCCAGCATGTCTCCAGTTTCCAGGTCTCCTTCCTGTCCATTTCTAAACTTGAAAGCACTTCGTAGAGTTTCTTTGGCCTTTTCAGATCCTTTCAGACCCTTCCAAATTGCTTTTCACGCTCATACAAGCCGTCACAATCGCTTATTTCTTCTTTAGGCTTAAAATATTCGTTCCAATTTATTTTTGAAACCCCAACAACACCAAATATTTCTTGCAGACCTTCCATGACCTTCCAAACCTTTTTCTAGTTGTACTAAACCTCTCAAAACTCTCTAAATACTCCTTTCAAACCTTCCATAACCTTCCGAACCTTTTTCTATTTCTACAGAACCTCTGAAAATTCTCTAAACACTTCTTTCAGACCTTCCATAACCTTCTAAACCTTTTTCTATTTCTATAAAATCTCTCAAAACTCTTTAAATAGTCCTTTCAAACCTTCCATAACCTTCCAAACTTTTTCTATTTCTACAAAACCTCTCAAAACTCTCTAAATAGTCCTTTTAAACCTTCTATGATCTTCCAAACATTTTTCTAGTTGTACAAAACACCTCAAAACTCTCTAATTACTTCTTTCAAACCTTCCATAACCATCTAAACCATTTCTCGTTGTACAAAACGCCTCGAAACTCTGTAAATACTCCTTTTAAACCTTCCTTGACCTTCCAAACATAACCTCAACCTTCCAAACCTCTTTCAATTCTCCTCCAATTCCCATGAACCCCAACCATCCACTCGAAACCATCTTCAAACCTTTCAAATAGCTTTCCATATCCAGATAAAACCATCCAATCACTTTATTTATTCCCCAACCCTAAAAATCTCCAAAACTCTTCTTTGAAACCCCACTAGAATCTTCACCAGCCATTCCAACCCCATGCAGAACCATCCGGAACCCTCCACGCCTCTTTCCTACATACCCCAGTGCACAAAAACTAATACAAAACACACAACACACACCAATATGTAAATGAGTTTAGTGTGTCCAGTCTTCCAGTGTCCTTTCGCTGTGTCCTCCACCACCTTCCTTCTCCTTAGCTTGGTGAAAGGTAATGCTTGTGAAATAGGAAAGAAATAAGAGTAGAAAAGGTTATTGGGAAGGGAATAGGAAGAGGAGCCTGGTGAAGTGATGCGCTTGTGAAATAGGGAAGGAAGAAAGAAGTTATTGTGAAGGGGATAGGAGAAAGAGAACATGGAGAAAGAGGAGAAGAGTTTATTGTGAAGAGCATAGGAAGAGAAAATAGAGGAAGAGGAAGAAGAGGAGGAGAAAAGATTATTGGAAAGAGGAGAATATGGAGGAAGAGAGAAGGAGAAGAGGTTATTGTGAAGAGAATAGAAAGAGAAGAGTGTGGAGGAAGAGGAAAAAATTGGAGGATAGGAGGAGGAGGAGGAAAAGAAGAGGTGAGATATGATAGAAAGGGTGAAAGTTAAATACGGAAAGACAGGTAGGAGAGAGAGAGAGAGAGAGAGAGAGAGAGAGAGAGAGAGAGAGAGAGAGAGAGAGAGAGAGAGAGAAAATACATATGGAAAGAGAAGGAAGATGATAAAGAAGGAAGAATAGAGAAACTGAAACACACACACACACACACACACACACACACACACACACACACACACACACACACACACACACACACACACACACACACACACACACGGACCGTCCCAGCACAAGAGAACAGTAATAAGCCGTTTTTAAGTTCGTCATGTACGGAATCTGGAGTTATGGAGCGGTGGACCCTCCTGGATGTGGCGGTCCGGCGCGGCGGGAGGAGGAGGAGGAGGAGGAGGAGGAGGAAGAAGAAGAGGAGGAAGAAAAGGAGGAGGGGGAAGTTTTCTCATATTTTCTGCGGTAACATGAACAACAACGCAAAACTTACTTATCATTTTCTTTTTTTCCTCCTCCTCCTCCTCCTCCTCCTCCTCCTCCTCCTCCTCCTCCTCCTCCTCCTCCTCCTCCTCCTCCCTTCCCACAAACACCTGTACTTAGACACCTGTTTCTTGAAGGTAAACAAAGCCAGAAGTACAAAACAAAGGAATACAAAGGAAAGAACCAACAGCAACAGCCTTACTGGGTCGAACGAGGCTGTTTGTGTGTCTGTCTGTTTGTCTGTCTGTCTGTCTGTGTGTGTGTCTGTGCTACCACTGTACATCTAGAGAGTCAAATGTTAAGAGGAAAATTTTGTAGTGAAAAGCATGAAAAGCGAGTTAGTTTTCTTATCTCAAAAATTGCAAGTTTCCCAAAAATTTTCAAATATTTTATAAGGTCTAAATGAAAAAAAAAGAGAAGAGGAGGAGGAAAGGAGAAGGAGGAGGAGAAGGACGAGAAGGAGGAGGAGGACACTTTCTTTCTCATCTCACATTCACCACGTGCTCCTCCTCCTCCTCCTCCTCCTCCTCCTCCTCCTCCTCCTCCTCCTCCTCCTCCTCCTCCTCCTCTCGAATGTGAATCAAAATGGAAATTATGTTTGAATAATAAGTTGAATCTTCTCTTCTCAACTGGAGGAGGAGGAGGAGGAGGAGGAGAAGGAGAAGGAGGAGGAGGAATGGAGAATAGGTGGAGGGCTATTCAAGGCTACATCTCCTCCTCCTCTTCCTCCTCCTCCTCCTCCTCCTCCTCCTCCTCCTCCTCCTCCTCCTCCTCCTCCTCCTCCTTTTTCGCTTTTTACACTCTTTCTCCTCTTCTTTGTCTTTTGTTTTCTTCTCTTTCTCTTCGTCTTCTTATTTTCCCCTACATAATCTTCCTCCTCCTCCTCCCTCCTCCTCCTCCTCCTCCTCCTCCTCCTCCTCCTCCTCCTCCTCCTCCTCCTCCTCCTCTGTGTCTCTAATTACTCAAAAAGACCAAGAATTAAAATTAAATTGAAAATCAGTCACGGTTCTTTTTTTTTAATTCTTTAGTTTTTTTTTTCTCTTCCTTTTTCCTTTGTTTTGTTTTCCTGAATTTTTTGTTCCCCTTGTCGTTGTTGTTGTTGTTGTTGTTGTTGTCGTTGTTGTTGTTGTTGTTGTTATTGTTGTTGTTTTCATACTACTACTACTACTACTACTACTACTACTACTACTACTACTTTTGTTTTCATATTACTACTACTACTACTGTTGTTTTCGTATTACTACTACTACTACTACCATCACCACCACCACCACCATCAACACCACCACCACCACCACCACAACTACTACTACCATCATTAACCAAACCCACCCAAAAAATAAGCATCACGTAGATATTTTTTCCTCCTCCTCCTCCTCCTCCTCCTCAAGCTTCATGGATTTATTAAACGTGTCTTTTTCCCTCCTCGTCTCTTTTTTCGCTCTCTTTATGTTCCTCATTGTTCTCCCTCGCCTCATTTTATCCGCATCCTTCCTTTGTCCCGTCCTTTCAGCCTCCTACGGGTGTGGATGGCTGGGTGGATGAGTGGCTGGAAGGCTGGGTGGATGGCTTTGTGGGTGGTTGGCTGACTGGCTGAGTGGATGGCTGTTTGGCTCCTTGGCTCATTTTCCTCCTCCTCTTCTTCCTCTTCCATCCATCTGTCTGTCTGTCTGGCTGTCTCTTTTTTCTTTTTCTTTCTTTTCTTTCGTTCTTCGTCTTTCTCTGTCTCTCTCTGTCTCTCTCTCTCTCTCTCTCTCTCTCTCTCTCTCTCTCTCTCTCTCTCTCTCTCTCTCTCTCTCAAGAATATGTGAATTTTGGAATAATTTCTAAATTGGTTTTTCTTTGTCTTTTTTTCTTTGCGTTCTTTAATTTTCCAACAATTTAATAAACAAAAAAGTGACAAAAGAAAAAAGAAAAAGAAGAAAAACAACAACAGTACCACAAACATCCATAAACAAAAAGAAGAAGAAGAAGAAGAAGAAGAAGAAGGTGAGGGAGGTGAAGAAGGGTATAACACTTTATGCAGCCCACATGACCACTTTCTCAGGGATGATGGCGATAGGAAGGCGCAGGGAGGCTTAAGTGGTAATAAAGAGGCTCTCAGGTGTATTTCAGGGGTGTGGGGGGAGGAGGCGGAGGCGGAGGGCAGGTAAGAAGTGGAAGAGGAGGTGGAGGTGTGTGGAGGAATAGAGGAGTGGTTAGGAAAAGAGGAAGATGGAAGGAAGAAAGTGTTGAGTGGAGGAAAAGACAGACAGATAGACAGACTGGCAGAAGGATATATAGGTTGAGTGGTTAAGAAAGGAAGATGATAGGAAGAAGAAGAAGAAGAGGAGGAGGAGGTGTAGGAGGAGGAATACAAGGAATACAAAGGAAAGCCAAACAGCAACAGACCTGTTGGTCCTTTCGAGGCTGTTTGGTAACTACTTCTAACTGGCTACAGATAAGAGAGACAGGACAGTACTGGAGAAGGCTCCTCCCCACCCACCACTCCCTCCAGCTTTCGCTGGCATGGAAAATAGCTTGGAAAAGTACCATGCAGTATGGAAAAACTGACATGGAATTTTCACAGGAAAGGATGAAAGGAGATTCTATTATTCACCCTACGGTGAACTCTACATATCTATCTATAAGAAGGTTACACATAATAATTGATACTAGAGGAGGAGGAGGAGGAGGAAGAGGAGGAGGAGGAGGAGGAGGAGGAGGAGGAGGAGGAGGAGGAGGAGGAGGAGGAGGAGGAGGAGGAGGAGGACGACATGGTGAATAGATCGACAGAAAGACAGACAGACAGATAGACTGAAAGAGTAATTAAAAAAGAAAAGATTTGAGGAATAAAAAGGATGTGATAAATAGAGTAACAGACAGACAAGCACACAAACACACACGAATAGACAGACAGACAGACAGACAGACAGACAGACAGACAGACAGACAGACAGACAGACAGACAGACACACAGAAAGACACACAGACAGGCACACAGAAAGGAGGAATAAAGAAAAGGAAGACACACACACACACACACACACACACACACACACACACACACACACACACACACACACACACACACACACACACACACACACACACACACAGACATACAGACAGACAGACACGCTAAAAACAAACCTTCATACCTACAAGAAGCTTATGAATGCTCCACACCTGTCCACTATTTTGCCAAACCTGATGTGCATACCTGCTTAACATTAATTACACCTGCATTTCTACCTGCCCCGAGCGGAGGAGGAGGAGGAGGAGGAGGAGGAGGAGGAGGAGGAGGAGGAGGAAAGGGTTACGAGTTCTCAATATGACTAGAATCTGTATCTTTTCTTTTTTTTTTTTTTTTTTTTTTTTTTTTTTTGTTTGGTCGATAATCTTTTTTTTGTCTCGGTTTTCCTCATTTTCTCGTTTGGTTTCTTTCGTTTGTTGTTGTTGTTGTTGTTGTTGTTGTTGTTGTTGTTGTTGTTGTTGTTATTGTATTCCTCCTCCTCCTCCTCCTCCTCCTCCTCTTTGGCAGTTCATATGTTTACAAGAGAAAAAAAGAAACTTGAACGTGTGTGTGTGTGTGTGTGTGTGTGTGTGTGTGTGTGTGTGTGTGTGTGTGTGTGTGTGTCTGTGTGTGTATGTGAGCGTGTAAAAGGAAAATAATACTGACATATGTAGTAAAAAAGATGTTATCTCTCTCTCTCTCTCTCTCTCTCTCTCTCTCTCTCTCTCTCTCTCTCTCTCTCTCTCTCTCTCTCTCTCTCTCTCTCTCTCTCTCTCTCAAATATACATGTACACCTTCTTACTTTACATGACGCGTACACAAAGTTTTGGGTGTAGGTGAGGGCGCGGCGAGGGACACACCTGCCTACACATGAGAGAGAGAGAGAGAGAGAGAGAGAGAGAGAGAGAGAGAGAGAGAGAGAGAGAAACAGGTAAAATTAAATGAATGAATGACCAGGTGTATCACAGGACAGGTGTGGAGTAGACAGGTGTGTGGTGAAGGTATGCAGGTAAATGTGTTAATTAGCAGCCACGTGCAATACAGGTGTGCTAAATTGACTCAGGTGAATGAATGGATGCAGGTGTGGTAATAAGCAGGTGTGTGTTGTGTTACCTGCTGTGTTGCTTCCTGCTGATTCTTCCTCTTCTCGATCACTGCTGACAATTAAGCTACGTTAGGTAAGGTTAGACTAGAATAGGTTAGGTTAGGGTCAAGTTTATTTAGGTTAGTTTAGGTGAAGTTAGGTTTGGTTAGAAATAAGTTAGGTTAAGTAAGGTTAGGTTAGGTAAGGTTATATCATGTTAGTCTTATATAAAGTTAGGTTAGGTTAAGGTTTGGTTAGGTAAAGAAGTTGGATAAGAAAATAAGGTTGAGTTAAGTTAAGATTAAAATGGATAAGATAAAAAAAAAAACGTGTTAGGTTAGGTTAGGTTACCACACAGTTACCACACTTAGCATCAGCCTGCCTCGTGTTAAGTTTCCCGCCTTATGTGGCAACACTGAAGCCACACAAAGGAACACAAAGAAGATGCGAGTGTTGGATCTGTTGCCGTGTATGAATGGTAATGATAGTTTGCATACAGACTTTTATCTCCTGTGTGTGTGTGTGTGTGTGTGTGTGTGTGTGTGTGTGTGTGTGTGTGTGTGTGTGTGTGTGTGAGGAATGTTGAAGCAGGACTGGGAGGAGGAGGAGGAGGAGGAGGAGGAGGAGGAGGAGAAAGAGGTGAGAAGAACAGGTAAATGTAATGGGATGATAGAATGAAGATGAAGAAAAGAAGGAGTAGAAGATGTAGTAGCAGTGGTAGTAGTAGTGTGGTCGTGGTAGTGGTGGTAGTGGTAGTGGTAGTGGTGGTGGCCTTGTGGTAGTGGCAGAACATACCTCCTCCTTTCTCACGCCTCACTGCTGTCCTGTGAGCAAACATTACCCCTCCTTCTCTCCTTCCCTCCTTCCTTCCCTCCCCCTCTTTCCTTCCCTCCATTCCTCCATTCCTCCGCTTCTCCTTTCCTTCGTGTGTTCCTGGTTTTCTTTTTCTTCCCAATTTATTCTCTCTCTCTCTCTCTCTCTCTCTCTCTCTCTCTCTCTCTCTCTCTCTCTCTCTCTCTCTCTCTCTCTCTTTGTTTATACGATTTTTCTTTCCCCATTTTCATCATTTTCTTTTTTTTTTTTTTCTTTGTCTCTCTTTTCTTCTTATTTTGGATGAAATACAAGAAAAAGAAAGAAAATTTTGAGGAAAGAGAAAAGAATGTTGGGAGAAAGGCGGAGAGAAAGAAGGGAAGAGAGAGAGAGAGAGAGAGAGAGAGAGAGAGAGAGAAGAAAGAAAAGAGGTGTGGCAAAGAAATCGCGGCATGTGAGCATATATTTTTTTCAGGAAGAAGATTGATTGTAAGACAGGGGAGGAGGAGGAGGAGGAGGAGGAGGAGGAGGAGGGAAGGCATGTCAGGACACAGGAGAGGGGCGGGGTGGATGGGGGAGGCAGGTGCATGCTGGGATGGAAGACAGGTAAAGGTAAGGCAAGGCAGGTGTGTGTGTGTGTGTGTGTGTGTGTGTGTGTGTGTGGAATGACCCTCCCTCCCTCCCAACCTCCCCCGTCCCTCCCCCCTCCCCGCAGACCACCATGCAGGAGGACAACTACTGTCGGCGGCGTCAGCTTGTGGGCTGGGTTCGGGTTTGAGCGTCAGTGATATTTCTGCGCGAGGAATTATCTCCCCCGCTAACATGGCGCGGACAAACGACACATGAATATTTATTGTCCAATCGTATTCACTCTCCTCCCCGCTGAGCCTCGTGATTGGCCCAAATTCCCGTCCCCCGCCGCCTGCGACACGCGCTCCACACGCCGCTACAATTTCTCTCATAATTAGCTAACACGGCGACACCTGTAACAACACCCACCAATTAAGAATTTCACTTGTCACCGGGCGGGAGGCGGCAGCAGCAGCAACAGCAACAGCAGCGGTGGCTGCCTGCAGCGGCTTCGCCGACCACCACCGCGACGCCCTCCCGCCCGTGTGGGGGTGCGGGCCAGGCCGCGCCGCCCTGCTGCTGTGGCCGCTGGTGGCCCCTCCGGCCTGACCCCTGGACCCGCCACCCCTATCCACCCCCTGCCTTGCCTCCAATCTCATGTTCAGATTCTCTTCCTCCCCGATCCTCTCCTTCCTTCTTTCCTGGCGCCAGCACTGGCATCCCACACACACACACACACACACACACACACACACACACACACACACACACACACGGGCGGGTATCGGGTGTCTCATTCATGTCTAATTGTTGTGTTTCTTCCCCAGGAGCGTGGGCGGTGCAGGCGTCGTGCTCAGGGTGGGCGGGGCGTGCTAGTGTCGTCGCGGACTGAGCGCGTCGAGCGGCGGCCTGTGACGCCCGAGCCGCAGCGAGCTGCCGCCGCCGCGGGTGGTGGCGCCCCGCCGCGCCGCCCCAGTGTTGTGAGTGGTGAGCCGTGTGCCGCGCGGTGCGTGCGGCGCCGTCATGCACCCGCGTGATGTTTGAGCCCCGCCGCCTCGGGGAGGGGAGAGGGGCGGCCGTCCCCTCCCACCCCGCCGTCCCGGTGCCGCCCTGCCGCCCCCACTGCTGCCGGGGATGCAGACGGGACGTGGCGGAGGGCAGCGCGGGGGCGAGGCCGGCCGCGGCGGGTTGTGCGAGGACAGTGGGCGGCCCTGATAGGACTCATCCGCCGCGCGCTGCCCTTATGGTGCTGCTGCTGCTGCTGCTGGGCCTGGCGCCGCGCCACGCCGCCGCAGAATACGTGCGGGAGTTTGAGGTGTCTGAGGGCGTGGCGATAGGGACAAATATCGGCTACATCGGTGACAGTAACCCGGGGCAGCCGCCGCCTCCGTCGCCGCCCTACTTGATCGTGCCGGTGCCAGGCAGCCCCGTGGACTCCGACCTGCGCATCGAGGAGGACACGGGCGAGATCAAGACCATGGTGGTGCTGGACCGCGAGCTGCGCGCCTCCTACTCCCTGGTGGCCATCCCGCAGTCCGGCGAGAGCATCCGCGTGTTGATCCGCGTCAAGGACGAAAACGACAACGCCCCGACCTTCCCCTCAGCCGTCATGAACATCGACTTTCCGGAGAACACGCCGCGGGACGTGAAGCGCACCCTGGCGCCGGCCCGGGACCGTGACCTGGGTATCTTCAACACGCAGCGCTATCGCATCGTGTCCGGCAACGTGAACAACGCGTTCCGTCTCTCCTCGCATCGGGAGCGGGACAGCGTGCTGTACCTGGACCTGCAGATCAACGGCTTCCTGGACCGCGAGACCACCGCCTTCTACTCGCTGCTGATCGAGGCGTGGGACGGCGGGTCGCCACCCCTCAAGGGATCCATGACCGTCAACATCACTATCCAGGACGTCAACGACAACCAGCCCATCTTCAACCAGAGTCGTTACTTCGCTACCGTGCCGGAGAACGCCACCATCGGTACCTCGGTGCTGCAGGTGCTGGCCACGGACACGGACGCCGGCGACAACGGCAAGATCACGTACTCCATCAACCGGCGGCAGAGTGACCGCGAGAACATGTTCCAGATTGATCCCAAGTCCGGCGTGATCTCCGTCAACAGGCCGCTAGACTTCGAGGCGAAGGGCGTGCACGAGCTGTTGGTGGTGGCGCGCGACAACGGTGACCAGCCCCTGGAGACCACCGCCTTCGTGTCCATCCGCGTCATCGACGTCAACGACAACCAGCCCACCATCAACCTCATCTTCCTCTCAGACGACGCCACGCCCAAAATCTCCGAGGACGCGCAGCCCGGCGAGTTCGTGGCGCGCATCTCCGTCAACGACCCGGACTCCAAGGAGGAGTACGCCAACGTGAGCGTCACGCTGGAGGGCGGTGATGGCCACTTCGACCTGACCACGCAGGACAGCATCATCTACCTGATGGTGGTGTCGCGCCCGCTTGACCGCGAGCTCAAGCCCAACTACACGCTAGTGGTGTTCGCCACAGACATGGGCAACCCGCCGCTGCACGCCTCGCGGAAGTTTGACCTGCAAGTGACGGATATGAACGATAACGCACCGGAGTTTGACCAGACGGTGTACCAGGCCAACGTGCTGGAGGTGGCGGACCCCGGCACATCCGTGTTCCAGCTCTCGGCGCTGGACCGGGACGAAGGCAACAACTCCGTCATCACCTATTCCATCCGCGACACGCCAGAGACACACTCGGACTGGTTCCAGATAGACTCTCGCACCGGACTGATCACCACGCGCACCCACGTGGACTGCGAGACGGAGCCGGTGCCGCAGATCACGGTCATCGCCACGGACTCCGGCTCCCCGGCGCTCTCCTCCTCCGCCACCGTCAAGGTCACCATCAGGGACGTCAACGATAATGAGCCGATCTTCGACCAAAGCTTCTACAACGTCTCCGTCCACGAGTCGGAAGCTGTGGCCACCTGCATCCTCAAGGTGAGTACCCCGCGCCACCTCTCCTATCTTCTGTGTCCTCACCTGTGCCTCACCTGTGACCACCCTTTAGGTCTCATACTGGTTCTGAGGAAGTGTCACCTTTTTATACACACACACACACACACACACACACACACACACACACACACACACACACACACACACACACACACACACACACACACACACACACACACACAGTATAAGGTAGACAATTTAGTTACTTTCACTGACTTTTCTTTTTCTTTTTTTCTTCCTCAGCATATATTCTATTTCTTTTTTCTCTATTGCGTGGCAGACACATACAATTACTCATGCAGCGACACTCAGGTAACACAGGGAAACTTGTAAACTTTCTCACGAACTTCCATGTCAGAGAGAGAGAGAGAGAGAGAGAGAGAGAGAGAGAGAGAGAGAGAGAGAGAGAGAGAGAGAGAGAGAGAGAGAATATTCATAACATCAATAGTACTAATCTTCATGTTTATCATTTCTTACATGTTAAAGAATAGCAAAATACTTGTACACATGTTTAAAAATATATTACTGTAAAATAAAATTAATTAATCTTTCAGTATTTGAGCGGCGTCTTGAACATTTAACACCGACATAAATTTTAATACGAAGTCCATGAAATTTAATACATACACAGAAAAAAAAAAAAAAAAAGCGAGAGTAACATTAAAATCTCCTTAACCGACCCAAAAAAATCAGAAAAATGCAAGATACGAGAAAGTTAAATCATGCAAACCACTTATTTCTGACATTTTGGGCACCACCGCTAAAGGTAAGAAGGAAAAATTTATAGACGGAAAAACCGGACTAATTAATTGCGTGGCCCGTGTTTTTTCTCTGAGTCCTTGTGGGAAATGTTAGTGGAATTTGAATGCATTAGTGTCACCCATTCACTCCTGCGGTTGTTAAGAGGTAGAATGACGCTTGTTAAGAGGTTAAGTTGTTAGAAGAGCTTGTTAGAGAATGTTAGTAATGATCGTTAGAGGTAAAATGTTGTTAATAGAGGTTGTTAGAGGCAGAATGTTGTTAGAAGTGGTTGTTAGAATGTTAGAGGTGAGTTGTTAGAGGTAGCCATTGTCTGATTGTGGTTGTTAAGAGGTAGAATGCTGTTAGTAGTAGTTGTTAGTTAGGATAGTGTTAGAAATTACTTGTTAGAGGTAGAATGTTGCCTTAGGAGGTTGTTAGAGAAAGAATGTTGTCAGCAGTGATCGTCAGAGATAAGATGTTGTTAATAGTGGTTGTTAAAGATAAAATGATGTTTAAAGTTGTGTTATTAGAGTTAGAATATTGTTAGAAGTAGTTGTTAGCTGTAAAAATATTGTTAGAAATGGTTGTTAGTCGTAAAATGTTGTTAGTAGTGGTTGTTAGAGATAAAATGTTGTTAATAATAGTTGTTAGTGATAGAAAGTTTTTAGAAGTGATTGTTAGAGATAAAAATATTATCAGATTTTGCTTGTTAGACGTAGAATGTCAGAATGTTACTAGAATGTTGTTATGAGAGTAAGAATGATAGTTACTGAAATTAATGTTGTTATGAGAGGATTTACGAGTTGCTAAGTGATAGAATGTACTTAGAATTAGACTGTTAGAGATAGTGTCATGATGTTATTGAAATTAGATTGTTATTAGAATGTTATTAGATTTTGTTATGTAAGGAAAGAAAGCTGGCCAGGGAGAAAATAAAACGAAGAAAAAAGGCCCAGTTAGATGCCAGACCCATTGTAGGTCAGACAGTTAGCCAAAAGAAAGGGATAAATGTCTGGAAACCTCCCTCTTAAATATTGTCGTCATAGGAAGTTAGAAATACAGAAGCAGGTAGGAAATTCCAGAGTTTACCAGAGTTTAGCAGAATTTACCAGAGTTTACCAGTTTACCAGAGTTTAGCAGAGTAGTGAATTCCAGAGTTTACCAGAGTTTAGCAGAGTAGTGAATTTCAGAGTTTACCAGAGTTTAGCAGAGTAGGAAATTCCAGAGTTTACCAGAGTTTACCAGAGTAGTGAATTTCAGAGTTTACCAGAGTTTAGCAGAGTAGTGAATTTCAGAGTTTACCAGAGTTTAGCAGAGTAGTGAATTTCAGAGTTTACCAGAGTTTAACAGAGTAGGGAATTCCAGAGTTTACCAGAGTTTACCAGAGTAGTGAATTTCAGAGTTTAGCAGAGTTTAGCAGAGTAGTGAGTTTCAGAGTTTACCAGAGTTTAGCAGAGTAGTGAATTTCAGAGTTTACCAGAGTTTAGCAGAGTAGGAAATTCCAGAGTTTACCAGAGTTTAGCAGAGTAGTGAATTCCAGAGTTTACCAGAGTTTAGCAGAGTAGTGAATTCCAGAGTTTAGCGGGATAGGGAATTCAGAGTTTACCAGAGTAGAGAATTCCATAGTTTAGCAGAGTAGGGAATTCCAGAGTTTACTAGAGTTTAGCAGTGTTTTTACCAGAGTTTATTTAATCTATTCAATTCTAGAAAATAAATATGATTGTGAAATTGATGTAATCCTTTGACGATATAGAGATTAAACTATTTCAATCTCTTTTATGATACTTCTGATGATTTAGTTGAAATGGAGAAGTGAAGAGATAATCCCCAATAAACTCCGCACAAAACAAATCTCTCATTCTTTCACTGCGACTCGAAACAATTAAGAGCACCAAAGGCAATTCATTTAATATTAATAAGCACTTGCAAGAAAGAAGAGGGTTAAAAATAATAGAATTTCCTTTTTCTACCCTGTTTAAAGATATAAGTGGACTGCAGAACGAGAGAGAGAGAGAGAGAGAGAGAGAGAGAGAGAGAGAGAGAGAGAGAGAGAGAGAGAGACACAAAGAAAGAATGAGTAACACGAATAAGCAAAAAAAAAAAAAAAAAGGAAATGAAGAAAAACAAGATGCAACAAAACGCGAGATAAAAATGAATAAGGAAAATAGATTACGAGAGAAACTAAAAAAATAATAGACCCAAATAAAACTTACGTATATTATTAGACACCACACCTGCACCACACCTGACACACCTGCGCCCGTGACTAATGCGGCCCAATCAACAGGTAAACACACACACACAAACATACCAGAGAGAAAAAAAAGTAAGGAAAAATAAGAATACCGTGAGAGAGAGAGAGAGAGAGAGAGAGAGAGAGAGAGAGAGAGAGAGAGAGAGAGTAGCCTTCTTTACCCACCACCATGAACACACACACACACACACACACACACACACACACACACACACACACACACACCTGTCCCTTGCATTCTTTCAAGGTGTGTGTCTCGTTGAGGTGAGTTCTTTCCCTCACCTTACCTGGACTCACCTGCGCTGTCACCTTCATTACCTCACCCCTCTCCCTCTCTCCCTGTAGAGAGAGAGAGAGAGAGAGAGAGAGAGAGAGAGAGAGAGAGGAGAGGGAGAAAATTGAGAAAGTTGAAAGGAGAGAAAATAGGCAAACACAGGTATATGGGACTGTCTGAGAGAGAGAGAGAGAGAGAGAGAGAGAGAGAGAGAGAGAGAGAGAGAGAGAGAGAGAGAGAGAGAGAGAACAGGGGCGGAGTTAGGAAGAAGCAGAAGCAAAGGTTGGTTACGTTCTCTCTACCTTGCCCAGCCTCCTCCTCCTCCTCCTCCTCCTCCTCCTCCTCCTCCTCCTCCTCCTCCTCCTCCTCCTCCTCCTGCAGCTTACCACAGTGCATCGTTCAATATGTAGCGATTCCCAGCCTTAAATCACCTGTGCCTTGGGTTTCTTCCTCGCCTCTCTCAACCTTCTTACTTTACCTGCTTCACTTTGGTAGACTCAAGAGTGACTGTGCCCTCCTCCTCCTCCTCCTCCTCCTCCTCCTCCTCCTCCTCCTCCTCCTCTTGCTGCTGCTGATTCCTCCTTCTCATCCTCCTCTTCATTCTCACTCCTCCTCGTCGTTCTCCTCGTCCTCCTCTTCTTTTTTCTCTTCTTTCCCTTCTTCTTTTCTTCTCTTCTTGTTTTGTCTTGTCTTGTCTCGTGTATCTGTGTTTCTTCTTCTTCTTCTTCTTCTTCTTCGTCTTCTTCTTCTTCTTCTTCTTCTTCTTCTTCTTCTTCTTCTTCTTCTTCTTCTTGCTGTTTTTGTTTTTCGTTTTTATTTTTGTTGTTATCGTTGTTTTGGTTATTGTTGTTGTTGTCCTTCTACTACTACTACTACTACTACTACTACTACTACTACTACTACTACTACTACTACTACTACTACTACCTACCACCACCACCACCACCACCACCACCACCACCACCACCACCACCACCACCACCTCCTCCTCCTCCTCCTCCTCCTCCTCCTCCTCCTCCTCCTCCTCCTCCTCCTCCTCCTCCTCCTCCTCCTCCTCCTCCTCCTCCTCCTCTTCTCAGGTAACAGAAACGACAAGAGAGTCATGGGCGGAGGCGATTTTGAGTGCTTTTGGTAAACAAGTAATTTTAAAGGGATCTCTCTCTCTCTCTCTCTCTCTCTCTCTCTCTCTCTCTCTCTCTCTCTCTCTCTCTCTCTCTCTCTCTCTCTCTCAGTAAGGGTAAGAGAGTGAGATAATGTCACTCTGAGGAGATTAAATGTTTAAGGATAATTAAAGATAACAGCGAGAGAGAGAGAGAGAGAGAGAGAGAGAGAGAGAGAGAGAGAGAGAGAGAGAGAGAGAGAGATTCAGGTGTGTTCAAGGCTTCAGAATGATAACAAAGACTAAAAAAAGCATTAAATTAGCATAGACTTTTAATTCTTATTCTTCACACTTTTATGTTTTTGAGAGAGAGAGAGAGAGAGAGAGAGAGAGAGAGAATTGATGTTTGTTTTGTTTAGGATTAGAATTTGGCTTAACTTAATAAAAAAAAACGAATCTTTCTTTCCTTTCCTTTCTTTTCTTTTCTTTCTTTTCTTTTTTCTTATTTTTTTCATTATCGAAGAACAAAACATATGAAAAAAATGTCAAGAAAATTTAGAAAACGCGGGAAATTATTTAATATGTCAACTTTGCATCAATTTTATTACTTTCATTTGATAGATAATGATGAATAATGAAAATAATGATGATGATAAAAGAAAATGCTTGTTAAAGATAATGGTAACGATAATGATCTTTCTTAATCATTAAAAAATGGTGATGATAACAATGGTGATGGTGATGACACTATTAATGATAATGCTAGTTCTTGTAAGGCATTGATAAGTGGTGATAGTGAGGGGAGTGAGAGAATGATATGATGATGGTGGTGGTGGTGTGTGTGTGTGTGTGTGTGAATAAACAAGAGAAGGATGGTGAGAGGTTCAATATAATGATAATGATGAAAATAATGATGGTAATGATAAATATAATGATGAGAATGACGAATAATGTGAAATATAATGATGAAAATGGCAATATAATAATACAATGATGAAAATTACACTAATGATGATGATGATGACGATAAATATAATGGTAAGAATGACAATAATGATAAATATAATGATGACAATGACGTAGATGATAATAATGAACACAATGATAAAGAA
>NC_059259.1:8057295-8059795 GCF_017591435.1 Portunus trituberculatus | reverse complement strand
AAACAACGAAGGTTAACAAAAAAAAAAAAAAAAAAATGTTAAGGAATAGTATTGAGTGATCGTATTGACTTTCTGTAATGGGAAAAGATGAAAATATGATAAAAATGGATGGATAGATTAAAAACAAAGAACAGCAACGAAGAAATAAGATAAGATGTGAAAAGATACATAAAAAAAATTAAGTATTAGAGTATTGAGTGATCGTATTGACTTTCTGTACTGGGAAAAAGTTAAAATAGAAATATATAGATGTGAAATAAACAGGTGAAATGGAAAGAGATGAACAGATGAAGTGAAGAGAAAAACAACGAAGGATGAAGAGAAGACATGAAAAAAAAATGTATATAAGAAGTTAATTAAAAGAGTATTAAGTCATCGTGTATAGAATAAAAAAAAAAGGAAAAGTAGATAAATAAATGGAAATAAATGTAAATATAATGTGAACTAGGAGAATTAAGATAGATAGGAAATAGATAAGATATTGATAAAACAAGATAGATGGAGAAAAAGATAGTGGAATACAGAACTAGAAAAATATATAAAAAGTACAAAGAATAGGAAATAAAGTAGAGGAATGAAAGAAATGAGTAAAAATAAAGTGAAGTAGGAGATTTAACTGATAGATTGAAGATGGATAAAGTAATGATAAAACAAGATAGATAAAGAAAAAGAGAAGAAAATACAGAGAAGAGTAAAAGAAATGAAAAAAGTAACTAAATCAAAGAAATGAAGATATAGATTAAATAAAGTAGGTGTATTTAATGACGGTGTTCATTGGAGATAGAGAGAAAACATTGGAAAAAAATAAATAACCAAAATAAACAAACAGAATAAAGAAACTACAATTAAAAGCATAAAAGGAGAAAATAAAGGAAAAGAGTAAAAAATATATTAAAAAAAATGAAAATTCTCGATTAAAAAAAAATAACAACAAAATAAACTAATAAAGGAAAGAAATCACAACTAAAAACATGAAAGGAGAAAATAAAAAGAAAAGTAAAATATAAAGAAAAAGACTAAAAACGCTCAAAATTGGAAAAAAGATCATAAAAAAAACAAAACAAACAAATGAAGCAAAGAAACCAAACTAAAAAGAAGAAAAGAAGAAAATAAAAAGTAAAATAAAGAAAAAAAAAACTTAAAACGCTGAAGATTGAAAATAAAGAGAGAAAAAAAAGCAGAGTAAAAGAATATTGTGAGTAAAAGCATTGTGGTATTGATTGCAAGGCTTTCCAGAGTAATGCATCCTGTTTTTCCAGTGGCTGATCCATAACTGCGTGAAATGGAAGACCGCCGCCACACCGCAGAGGAAACACAAAAAATTAAGGAAAAAAAGGGAAAGAAGGGGAAAAAAAGGAAAAAGTTAGCAAAAAAAATTCATTTGTCATTTAATCTGCCGCAGCGATGAAAGTTAGAAGGAGATTTGATTGTTTTAAAAAGGGAATTTGATTGTTTTCAGAAGGATTTGATTGTTTTAAGAGATTTGATGATTTTAGTAGGCGATTTGATTGTTTTAGGGATTTGATTGTTTTAGGAGATTTGATTGTTTTAGAAGGGAATTTAATAGTTTTAAAAGGATTTGATTGTTTTAGAAGGAGATTTGATTGTTTTAGAAGGGAATTTAATCGTTTTAAAAGGATTTGATTGTTTTAGAAGGCAATTTGATTGTTTTAGAAGGATTTGATTATATTTGAAGGATTTTTATTGTTTTACAAGGAAATTTGTTTTAGAAGGATTTAATTGTTTTAGGAGATTGGATTCTCTTAGGAGATTTTATTGTTTTAGAAGGAGATTGGATTGTCTTGAAAGGCGATTGGATTGTTTTTTAAGGCGGTTTGATTGTTTTAGAAGTAGATTTGATTGCTTTAGAAGGAGATTTAATTGTTATAGAAGCTTACCTGTTTATTCAAAGTTTACCTGTAGATTAATAAGTTACCCGTAGATTCTAAGATCACCTCAATATTCCAAGTTTATCTCAATATTCCAAGTTTAGCTCAATATTCCAAGTTTAGCTGTTTATTCCAAGTTTACCTGTACAATTTCCACGTTACCTGTATATTCCGAAGTTACCTGTACAGTTCCCAAGTTTACCTGTATATTCCAAAGTCAGATGATATTATTTGTTTATTTTCCTGGTGTTTGTTTTCTTGTTTTTTTTTTATTTATTTATTTGTTCATTGTTACTTTTTTTCTGTTAATCTTTTCTCTTTTATTTTATTTTTTTTTTTTTTGCTTTTCGTTTTCTTTTTGCTTTCTTTTCTTTTATTTTTTCCTTTCCTTTTTTTCTTTTCTTTTTTTACTTCCAGCGTTTTCTTTTTCTCGTTTTCTTCTTTACCTTCTTCACCTTTATCGTAATTTCCTCTTCTTTTTTCTCTTCATTTCCCGAGTACATTTTTTCTCACATATTTTCTTATTTCCCATCATTCTTTATTTATTATATTTTATTTCTATCTATTGTGAATCTTCTTTTCTTCCCATCTTTATCACAATCTTCTTTATT
>NC_059259.1:8034795-8037295 GCF_017591435.1 Portunus trituberculatus | reverse complement strand
GGTTTTTAATAAAGTTTTTGAACCAATTTATTTCTTATTTCTATTGCTAAAAGTCGTGATTCTACTGACGAAGGTGGTTCTGGGAGTGAAGAAAATAGAAAAAAAAATTAGATTAGCATTAAATATTTATCACCAAGAAGTATTTTACTGAATTTCGAAGTAGAACCGTTATTTTTCTCATTTATATTGCCAAAAGTCGTGGTTCTACTGACGAAGGTGCTGCTGGGGTGAAGAAAATGAACAACAAAAAAAAAAAAGGGATCTAAATTAACATTGAGTATTTGTCTCCAAGAAATATTTTACTGAATTTCGAAATAGAACCGCTATTTTTCTCATTTTTATTGCAAAAGGTCGTGGTTCTACTGACGAAGATGATGCTGGGAGTGAAGAAAATAGAAAAAAAAATTAGATTAGCATTAAATATTTGTCACCAAGAAATATTTTACTGAATTTCAAAGCAGAACCGTTATTTTTCTCATTTCTAGTGCCAAAAGTCGTGGTTCTACTGACGAAGGTGGTGCTGGGAGTGAAGGAAATAGAAAAATATGATTAGCATTAAATATTTATCTCCAAGAAATATTTTACTGAATTTCGAAATAGAACCGTTGTATTTCTCACTTCTATTGCAAAACGTTGTGGTCCTACTGACGAAGGCTGAAGGGAAGGGAAGAATAGACTTAGATTTCTACTTTACAAGGGCGTGAGTGGGTGGAAGTTGTAGATAAAGGTAGAAAGAGCAATCTGACGTACCCATATTTCTAAGGTTGTAGTTCTACTGACGAAGGTGAAGAAGAAATAGAGAAAAAGACTCACGATCCTATTTCCAAGGGCGTGGGTGGACCGGAGAAGGATAAAGACTTGTAGGAGTAGAAGAAGCAGTTTAGAGTGTCAATATTAAAAAGGACGCTGGAATACTGGCGAAGGCGAAGAAGAAATAGAAAAAAAATATTCACTAATCCTACTTTCAAGGGCATGGGTGGACCGGTGGAATGATAAAGACTTGTAGGAGTAGAAGAAGGAGGTTAGTGTCAATATTCCAAAGGGCGCTGGAATACTGATGAAGGCGAAGAAGGTATAGGAAAAAAATTACTTAGGTTTCTAGTTTCAAGGGCGTAAGAGGGTGAAGGTTGCTGGAATTTGAGTAGGAAGAGTAAGTTGACGAATCGATATTGAAGGAGGAGGAGGAGAAAGAGGAGGAGGAGGAGGAGGAGGAGGAGGAGGAGTTGTGTGTTAAGAGGAGAAGGACGAGGAGTAGAATGATCGTCGTCTTCTTTCTTTATGGCTCCATTTGCATACCCAACTGCCACCTCCTCCTCCTCCTCTTCCTCCTCCTCCTCCTCCTCCTCCTCCTCCTCCTCCTCCTCCTCCTCCTCCTCCTCTCTTCTGGACCTTTCCCTTAATGACACAAGGAAAACATTAAACTTTTATCGACTTAATATTTACAGCGCCCAGATTTCCAGAACTTGACGCGGGTTCTTCCTCCTCCTCCTCCTCCTCCTCCTCCTCCTCCTCCTCCTCCTCCTCCTCCTCTCGTCTCTGATCTTCCTCCGACTATTAATTGACACTCCCACCTCCTCCTCCTCCTCCTCCTCCTCCTCCTCCAGTCTCAGGTGTAGAAATTGCTAATGGTCCTATTCCTCCTCCTCCTCCTCCTCCTCCTCCTCCAGCGGTAGATTAGGTACTGCAGATGTTGTTGGTGTCCCGTTACCCCCTCCCCTCCCCTCCTCCTCTCCCCCTCCCGCCCCCACCAGTATTATAGGAACGATGTGTTAAATAACGTTAGGTTGTGTTGGGTTTGGTATTGCTTCGTTTCAATGTCTCGTATTTTTTTTTCTTTTTTCTTCTCTTTTTTTTAATTTATGTTTGTATTTATTATTTTTTTTATTTATTTATTTTTTGTTTTCTTTTTGTATCACGTGTGTGTGTGTGTGTGTGTGTGTGTGTGTGTGTGTGTGTGTGTGTGTGTGTGTGTGTGTGTGTGTCCCACCACACACACACACACACACACACACACACACACACACACACACACACACACACACACACACAGAAAGCCCCGCGGGGTCGCCTGGTCTGAGGGACAAGGAATAGGGGCTCAGTCTTGCCCGGCCCACAATGCCCCGAAATACCCAGACACACCCAAGCTAACCCAACCCAACCTAGCCTAACCCAACCTAACCCAACCTAACTTAACTTAACCTAACCTAACCTAACCCAACCTAACTTAACCTAACCTAACCTAAATTAACCCAACTTAAATTAACCTTATTGTAAGCATTACTAATTATTTCTCAGCCAACACGTGTCTCCCAGCCACTCCCACAGCCACTCCTAGTCTTTACTATTCTCCCACAGCCTCTTTCAGCCTCTTGTAGACTCTAACATCCTCCTCCAACCTCTCCCAGCATCTCCCAGCCTCTCTCTAGCCTCCCTCAACCTTCTCCTGATTACTGCTTATGTCTCCCACCCTCTCCCAGCCTTCTTCATGCTTCCCCAGCCT
>NC_059259.1:7974795-7999795 GCF_017591435.1 Portunus trituberculatus | reverse complement strand
GTCAAGATTTCTACATTATTAGCTGGAGAAACACTCTTGAAAACACTGCTTATCATCTCTATGGCCTTGGAAAACAGTCATGATGAGAGAGTAGAGCGTTTCTAAATACGTACCTTAGCAAAGACAAAATTATCTTTTATGCTATTTTAAGCACATGACTCTTAATATTGATGAAAAGAATCCTAACACCATTTCATATTAGTGTAAGTTCACCACGCAATATTGATAAAAAGATAACTATTTCGTGTTCATTTACCTTCACCACTCTTGATAATGATAAAAGATAATTACGGTAACACCATTTTATATCCAAGTTCGTTGCTCAGTATTGATAAAAAAAAATTGCTAACACCATTTCATATTAATCTGACTTCACTCAATATTTGTAAAAGACATCTCTCTCTCTCTCTCTCTCTCTCTCTCTCTCTCTCTCTCTCTCTCTCTCTCTCTCTCTCTCTCTCTCTCTCTCTCTCTCTCGTAAAAGATAACACCGTATTAATTTAACTTCATCACTCTATTCATTAAAAGACAAACCACATTCTCTCTCTCTCTCTCTCTCTCTCTCTCTCTCTCTCTCTCTCTCGCTGATAAAAAAGATAACTAACATTACTCCCTTTCTCTCTCTCCCTCAGGTCTCTGCAACGGACCCAGACTGCGGAGTGAACGCCCTGGTCAACTACACAATAGGCGATGGCTTCAAACGCTTTAAGGAGTTCGAGATACGGCCCAAAACAGGCGACATTTGTATCTCAGGACAGCTCGACCACGAAACCAGGGCTGTCTATGAGTTTCCTGTGGTGGCGACTGATAGAGGTAGGTTGTGTGTGTGTGTGTGTGTGTGTGTGTGTTGGTAGGAGTAAGTTTGCATGTGTTTGTGTTTATAGAGGTTTTGTGTGCTTAAGGGTTGTTGGGTGTATGTTTGTGTTTTTGTCTTATGTTTGTGTGTTTGTTTCTTGTCATTGTCTTTTTGTCTTGTGTGTATATAGAGGTAGGTTTTTTTTTTTTGTGTGTGTGTGTGATTGTAGAAATAAGTTTGTGTGTATGTAGAAGTAGGTTAGTGTGTGTTTGTGTGGTTGTAGAGGCATGTTTGTGTGTGTTTGTATATATATAGAGATAGGTTTGTGTGTTTGTCTGTGTGTTTGTAGAAGGGTTATTGACTTTGTATTTGTGTGTATGTAGAGACAAGTTTGTGTGTGTGTGTGTGTGTGTGTGTTTGTGTGTATGTGTGTGTATAACGAAGAGTTGTTACCTGTATGTATTTGTGTATGAAGAGTTGTCAAGTATACATTTACCTAATCTATCTTAACCAAACCAAACCAATAACATAACATAACCAAACCTTACCCTTCGTCACGCAAATTTCGAGGCAGCCAAAGTATATAGGAGAAATAGAAAGGTTGTCGATTGTGTTGACCTAACCCAATCTAAGCTAACCTTCCATCACGCACATTTCGAGGCGACCAAAGTATGTAGATGTATATGTTGAAGAGTTATCGAGTGTGTGTTTATCTAACCTAACCTTCCATCAAGCACATTTCCAGGCAGTCAAAGTATGTAGGAGGAAGTAAAAGGGTTATCGAGTGTGTGTTTATCTAACCTAACCTTAAAAGCGTTGTCGAGTGTGTGTGTACCTAATCTAACCTTCCATCACGCACATTTCCAGGCGGCCTTAGCACAACAGCAGCGGTGAAGATACAACTCCTGGACGTGAACGACAACTCGCCCACCTTCTACCCGCAGCAGTACAATGTGTCCCTCCGCGAGCAGCACAACCAGTCCGTGCCCGTGGTGGTGGTTGTGGCCACGGACAAGGACGCTGGGGTGTATGGCCAGGTACGGACGTGGGGGTGACTGGTGGTGATACGATAAGATAAGATATGGTTAGGTTAGGTTAGGATTTGATTAGAGATGTTAGGTTAGGATAGGATAAGATAAAATAATATAAGGTAGGATAGGATAGGATAAGATAAGGTAAGATAGGATAAGATAAGATAGAATAGATTAAGATAAGATAAGATAAGGTTGGAGAGGATTCTTTCAGTTTTGTTGCTTTTTCTTCTTTCTTTTACTTATTTATTTATTTTTTTTTTTAGTGTTTTTGTGGAGATGTTTCTTTTCTTTACTTACCTGTTTATCATTTTATCTTGTTTTATGTAGTGTGGTTTTATTAATTTGTGTCTCCTTTCTCCCCTATTTCTCTCCCTTTCTCTTTTTTTCATGCATCTTAAGAAAACGCATAAAACTGCAAAAAAGTAACAAAAACATTATAATCGTAACTTAATCCCCCTATAATCCCACCATATCCTATATAATCCTACCCAATCCCTTATAATATTACCTAATCCTTTATAATACTACTCGATCCCTTTTAATACTATCCGATCCCTTTTAATACTACTCGATCCTCTTCCTGCAGGTGACGTATGAGATTGTGGGGGAGAATGACCCGGGCGGCTTCAGAATTGACGGCAAAACGGGAGAGATCTTCGTGACGGAAACCCTATCAAAGGCCAACTCCATGTATCATATCAACGTGTCTGCCAGGGACGGAGGAGGTTTGAGGTGCGTAGTAGTGGTGGTGGTGGTGGTGGTGGTGTAACTTAAACCTTCCTTCGAACCTAAATCTTTCCAAAACTAAACTTTAACCTGAACCTTCCTAACTTGAATTCTCTTAACGTGAACTTTCCTAATCTAAGCCTTCACTTAAACCTTCCTAAAGCTTTAACCTTCCTAAACTAAACCTTGACACTTAAACCCTTCCTAACTCAAACCTCCCTAACCTGAACCTTTCTAATTTAAACCATAAGTTGAACCTTCTTAACCTGAATTCTCTTAACTTGAACCTTCCTAACTTAAACCTTCCTAACTTAAAACCTTCCTAACTTCAACCTTCCTAACTTAAAACCTTCCTAACTTCAACCTTCCTAACTTAAAACCTTCCTAACTTCAACCTTCCTAACTTAAAACCTTCCTAACTTCAACCTTCCTAACTTAAAACCTACCTAACTTCAACCTTCCTAACTTTAAACCTTCTTAACTTAAACCTTCCTAACTTAAAACCTTCCTAACCTAAAACCTTCCTAACTCCAATCTTCCTAATCTGAACCCTCCCGCAGGTCTGCCGTGGACGCTGAGGTTGGCATCTCTGTTATCGACACGAACCAAGAACCGCCGATCTTTGAGAATTCACGCTACACATTTGGCGCCGCAGAGGACGTGCCGCCGGGATCGTCAGTGGGCACCGTGACGGCAGTGTCCAGCAACAGAGGCGAGGCTGGGCAAGGTGGGGAGGGGATCGAGGGAGGGACTAGGGAGAGAGAGGGAGGGAAGAGAGAGAAGAAAGGACATAAAAGGAGAGCCAAAGTGAGAGAGGAGAGAGAAAGGAAGGGATCTAGGAAGGAAGGGGAGAACGAGAGAGGATGAGGAGAGACATAAGAAGGGAGGGGAGATAGCCAAAGTGAGGGGAGAGAGAGGCATAGCGACGGAGGGGAAGTAGAGCTAAGGAGAGATGGAGGGGAAGAGCGGAAAGGCATAATGAGGGAAGCGCAGAGGGAGGGAGAGAAGAGAAGCAGAGTGAGAGACGAGTGGAGAGAGAGGGGAGAGGCAGAACGAGGGAGATAAGAGGAGGAAGAAAAAGAAGAGGAAGAAACTGACAAAATGGAGAATAGAGAATAAGAATCAGAACCACAAGAAATAAATATAGAAACAAATAAACAAGTACGCAGAGAAAAACAGAAGAAAAACAATGAAGAATAGACCAAAAAAAAAATACAAAAAAAATAAAGAACAAACACTCAGAAAAATAAACAAAAGAAAAAAAACAGGAAAAAAATAGAAAAACAGGAAAAAAAAAAAAAAAAAAAAAAAAAAAACTAATAACTCAAACTAACCTAACCTTCTTCTTCCACTGCTACAGGAGGCGGGGAGGTTCGCTACAACATATACTCGGGCGATCCCAATGGCTACTTCAGCATAGACAGTCTGAGCGGCGTGTTGAGTACTGCGTCAGGGCTGGACCACGAGACGCACCCTTTTGTCCTGCTAAACGTGCTGGCGACTGCTGGAACGCCCCCTACCTACGGCCACACGCAGGTGAATATCGTAGTAGTAGTAGTAGTAGTAGTAGTAGTAGTAGTAGTGGTAGTAGTAGTAATATAGTGATGGAGTAAAGGAATTTGAGCCAGAAAGAATTGGAGTGTGGTATAAGTGAAAAGTGACAAATTTACTCATGTGGGATTGGTTTGGTAGTAATAGTAGTAGTTTAAATTGAAGGGAATAAAGGTAATGAGTAAAGCTGTAGGAGCCAACAACAACACACACACGAACACACCACAACAAAACGAAAGACACCAAACACCAGATAAACACATAAAAAAACAAGAAAACAACTAAAACCACACACACGCAAAAACAGAACAATCAAACCACACACAGATAAACACAAACAAAACAAACACAAACAAAACACAACACACAAAACACCCAAACACATCTAACACTAAAACACCCAAAACACACTCATCCAAACACACAACAAACACACACCAAAACACCCCAACACACAAAACATCCAAACTCATCCAAACACACAGCCAAACACACCCAAAAACAAAAACACCCAAACACACCCAAAAACACCCAAAACACCCAAACCCAAAACATCCAAACACACCAAAACAACCAAACAAACCCAAAACATCCAAACACACCCTAAAACACCCAAAAACGCATCCAAAAACACCCAAACAAACCCCAAAACACCCTAACACCCAAAAACACCCAAACAAACCCAAAAACACCCAAAACAAAAAAACACAAACACACTAAAAAACACCCAATAACACCCTAAACACACTCACACACCCAAACACATCTCTCTAACACCCGCTATCACATTCCGCTTCAGGTAAACATCAGCATCTACGACGTGAACGATAACGCACCAGAGTTTGACGTGGCCACAGTCAAGATATCGGTGCGGGAGAACGCGGTGCTGAAGGAAGCTATCTATGCAGCCCACGCCTCGGACCACGACTCAGGGTCAAATGGTATGGTCACCTACTCACTGGAGAAGAACCCTGGTGACATGTTCTTTATTGACGAGGTAAGTGAGGGGGAGTGTGAGGGGAAAGAAAGGTTAGAAGGAGTTTATGAGGGGAATTAAGGGAGAGAGAAGTGATGGGGGAAATGAGGGAGTGTGAGGGGAAAGAAGGGAGAGAAAAGGGATGAGAAAATGAGGGGAAAGAATGGGGAAGAAGGGGAGTTTCTGAAGGGAAGTAAGAGAGAGTTTGTGAAGGGAGAAGTGATGGGGGAAATGAGGGAGTGTGAGGGGAACTTATGAGGGGAAAGAAGGGGTTCTGAGGGGAAGTAATGGGGGAATGTGAGGGAAAGAAGGGGAGTTTGTGAGGAAAAAAGATAAAGAAGGGGAGTTTGTGAGGGAAATAA
The DNA here is from genome assembly GCF_017591435.1 of Portunus trituberculatus. Lineage (NCBI taxonomy): Eukaryota > Metazoa > Arthropoda > Malacostraca > Decapoda > Portunidae > Portunus > Portunus trituberculatus. The sequence continues at coordinate 7,994,350 of NC_059259.1, read as the reverse complement.
GGGGACAGAAAGGAGGTTGTGAGGGGAACTAAGAGGATTTTGTGAGGGGAAAGAAGGGGATTTTGTGAAGAGAAAGTTGGAAGGATTGGTGAGGTTAGGTTAGGTGAGGGTAAGTGTGACGAGGGGAGAATATGTAACCAAGGTGATGTATCGTTTAGTGACGAGGAAAGTGAGGGGAAAGGAGGAAAGGGGAAATGTGTGAGATTAGATTAGGTTAGGTTAGAGTAAGTGTGAGGAGGGGAGGATATGTAGCCAAGGTGATGTGTTGTTTGTGAGGGGAAAGAGAAAGAGAGGAAATGTGTGAGTTAGATTAGGGTATATGTGAGTTTGAAGAGGTTTAAAGGAGAACGTGTAACCGGAGAGACAATATTTCTTTTTGTTTTGCTATTAATGTTGACAAAAAGTAACGTAGATATTGACTTTGAGATATAAAGTAATAGTGTAAAGTAGAAACGAGGTTAATTTAGCATTCTGAAATAGATCAATCAACTAACGTAATCAATAACACTTAAGAAATGGTTGAAAGGAATAATAACCATAGAAAACGAAACAATATGAGAATTTATCAGTTTGAAATGAAAAAAAGTAAAAAATAGTAAAAAAGAAAAGGAGTTTATGAGGGGAAATAAGGGAAGGAGAAAAAGAAGAGCTTGTGAGGGGAAATTAAGGGAGAATTTGTGAAGGGAGAAGTGATGGGGGAAATGAGGGGGAGTGTGAGGGAAAAGAAGGGTTTGTGATGGGAAAGGAGATGTTTATGAGGAGAAAGAAGAGTTTATAAAGAAAATAAGTAAAAAAATAAATAAATAAACTATAGAAACAAATATACACACACACACACACACACACACCAACAACACCATCATCACCACAACAACAATAAAAACAACAATAACAAAACCAACAACCCTCAACCACAGATGCAAGGAATCTTAATGCTGGCACAAGAACTGGACTACGAGAACATACAGAAATACACACTGGTCATTGGCGCGAAGGACAGAGGAGTGCCGCGTCTTGCCTCCAATCTTACCGTCAACCTCGAAGTACAGGACGTGAATGACAACCCGCCAGTGTTTGAGAGGGAGGAGTACGCTGTCAGTGTCCTAGAATCACTCCCTGCCAATTCCCAGTTCCTGCAAGTGACGGCACATGACAAGGACACAGGAAACAATGCAAGACTCACCTACACCATTAGAGAAAAGGAGTTTGAGAATGTGTTTGGTGTCTTCCCTAACTCAGGCTCGCTCTATCTGAAGGAGGTGAGTGTCTGGGTGTGTGAGGGTGTGTAGGTGTGAAAATGAGGTAGTATACGTTTATGGGGAGGAAAGACTGAGGGGTGTGTGAGGGTGAGGGGTGAAAATGAAGTAATATAAGTTTAGGAAAGGGAGAAATTGAAGGTATGGGGTGAAAATGAGGTTTAGGGGAGAGGAAGAAAAAATTGAGGGGTGTGTGAGAGTGAAGTGAAAATGAGGCAATATAAGTTTAAGGAGGAGAAAAGATTGAGGGATATGTGTGGTGAAAATGAGGTTATCTGGGTTTTTAATAGAGGAAAGCTGAGGTTTTTAGGGAAGATAATACATTTTAGGTAATATGTAGAAGAAAGTAACTATTTTATGAGTGTGTGAGGGTCTGCTGTGAGGTTGTAATGGTGAAAGGGAGGTTCTAGTAAGTTTTTAAGAATTGAGATCAGATTTTAGGGGAGATATTATTTAGAGGACGATGGAATGTTAGATTTTAGGTAAGATTTAAAGGGAGGCGTTCTAGTAGGTTTTTAAGAATTGAGATAAGATTTTAGGGGAGATATTATTTAAAGGACGATGGAATGTTAGATTTTAGTTAAGATTTAAAGGGAGAACGTAAGATTCCACTGTTTTTTTTAAGGCAAGATATGGAGTTTAAGATGCGAAAGGAAAATAGAAGGTTGAAGATAAGGAAGGGAAGGCGGAAGTGTCAGAGAAGGAGAAAAGAAAGAAGTGAATATAAAGAAGGAAGTTTTAGGGAGAGAGAGAATAAAAAAAGTAAAAAAGAAAACGAGAAAAACAACATAATAACCTGAAAAATAAAGACACGAAAACTTATACTAATTTTTCTCTTGTGTGTGTGTGCGTGTGTGTGCAGGTGTTGGACAGAGAGACACGTGACAGCTACGTGCTAACAGTGGTGGCGACAGATAACGGCATGCCAGTCTCCACCGCCTCCACCACCGTTGTCATCACCGTGCTGGACGCCAATGACAACACACCAACCTTCTCCAGACAGGTAAACACGCCAGTACCCACCTTTTTGTTTGTTTTCCTCAAGTTTCTTCTTTTTCATCTTTTTCCTCTTATTCTGCGTTTTCTAAGTGTCTTTCTCCTTATGCTTTTGATTTTTTTCTTTCTCGTTAGCTTTGTGTGTGTGTGTGTGTGTGTGTGTGTGTGTGTGTGTGTGTGTGTGTGTGTGTGTGTGTGTGTGTGCTTATCTCTTTCATCTTACTCTATTTATTCAAACGTTTTTCCTCTCATTCTCGATTCTCCATGTCTCTTTTCTTATCAGTTGTTTTTCTTTCTTTTATCAGTTTCCCTCATGTCTTCTTCCTGTCCCTCTTCTCTCTCTCTCTCTCTCTCTCTCTCTCTCTCTCTCTCTCTCTCTCTCTCTCTCTCTCTCTCTTCTTTCTAACTTAACCTAAACTCACCATACCTCATCTCACCTCACTTCATAATCCAGTCTCTCATCTCATAGTCCTACTTCTCTTCATCCTTATCCTTCTTCCTTCCTTCTGTCATTTCTCAATTCTTCTTCGTCTTCTTTCTTCCTGGCATTAGTACTTTCCTCTCCTCATCTTCCCTAACCTAACCAAACCTAACTTAACCTAATGAAAACCAACCCAACCTTACCTGACGCCTCTTCTCTTCATCCTTATCCTTCTTCCTTCCTTCCGTCATCTTTCACCTCGTTTTCTTTCTTCCTATCATCAATACTTTCCTCTCCTCACCTTCCCTACCTTAACCAACCCTAACCTAACCTACCCCAACCACCCCACCCCAATCCAGCCCAATCCAACTTCACCTGACGCCTCTTCTCTTCAGATTTACGAGTTCACAGTGGAGGAGAACCTTGGGTCGGGCGCTGTAGTGGGCAGCGTGTCAGCGGAGGATAAGGACATGGGTAACAATGCATCCTTACGCTTCTCCCTATTACCTTCAGACGGCTCCTTCCAAATCAATCCAGACACAGGTAAGCGGGTTGTTAATTAGCGTTGTTATTGGTACAGGTGTAACTATTAACCCCTTCAGTACCATGATGTGTTTAAACATTTATTCTGGTTACTATTTAGTGATTTTATACAGCTTCAGAAACTTATGTGTGGGATTAAAATAGTGAAGACTCTGCCCATTAATCTTCTGACCTCCATAGACCCTTGTAAAAAGAATAAAATCATCTAATCACACCAGAAATTCATGATAAAAATGCGTTCTAGTACTGAAGGGGTTAATATTAAAGGTTAGTTTAAGATAGTTTGTTATTTTCGTTTCTTTATGTAAGAAGGAAAAAAAAAAGTTACAGGTAATATAAAATTTAAAAAGGCCCACTTAGTTGTCAGTCCCCGTGCAGGATAGTTATGAATCATCTCAATACAGGTAGAGAGTTGACAATTAGGGTTTTCATTGATACAGGTATTGATATTAGAGATTAATGTAAGATAGTTTGTTAGTTTATATAGTTAGGAGTCATCTCAATCACAGGTAAGGTGTTTGTAATTAGCGTGGTTATTAGTACAGGTGAGAGTATTAATATTAGCGATTAAGTTAGATTATATTATGTAGTTAGGAATCATCTCAAACACAGGTAAAGGTATTCATAATGAGTGTTGTTATTAAATTACAGGTGAGATATTGGTACAGGTAAAAGTATGAAGGTTTAAAGAGATAATTTGCTGGTTATCAATGTTACAAGTAAAGATTTATATAGCAAGAAATCATCTCAAATACAGGTGAGATCAATAATTAGTGAAGTTATTAATGGTTTACAGGTAAATTACAGGTAAAAATGCGAAAGTTACTCGGTTATAGATAGCTTACTGATTGTTAAAGTTACAAGCATCATACAGTAACAAATTATCCTAAACACAGGTAAAGGTCCATTTGTAAAGGTGTACAGGTGAGAAAGTTACAGGTAAAGACGAAAAGGTTAATTAGTTTACTAGTTATTACAGTCACAGGTGAAAGTTACAGGTAAAAGAAGATTAATTAGCTTACTAGTTATTGCAGTCACAGGCGAAAGATTATACAGTTACAGAGGACCACTTGTTCTTTGTTTGTGTTCCTCTGTGTGGGCGTCAGGTGGAGACATTGAGGGAGCGAGTAGAATGTGACGAAGCGTAGTAAATAAAGGTAGAGGAGACAGGTAAGCAGGCCATTAGCAAACACCACCTTAGCGGGAACACCTTAGACATTTTTTGTGAGGTGCAGGTGTGAAGATCAGGTGTGTGTGTGTGTGTGTGTGTGTGTGTGTGTGTGTGTGTGTGTGTGTGTGTGTGTGTGTGTGTGTGTGTGTGTCCCTTCTCGTCCTCCTCCTCCATCTTCTACGCCTCTCCTCCTCCTCCTCCTCCTCCTCCTCCTCCTCCTCCGTTACCTCGTCTCATATTCCGTTTTCTTTTGAGGTTCAGGGACACAAATAAATAAATAAATACAAAAGCTTAAGATAAAGTTTCTCCCCTCCTTCTCCTCCTCCTCCTCTTCCTCCTCCTCCTCCTCCTCCTCCAAAGCAGTTTCCACAAGAAGAATAAACGAGCAACATAAAGAAGAGGAAGAATGAGTGATAAGGAGAAAACAAAGCTATAAAATAAATAAATAAATGAATAAATAAATGATAAGGAGACACAAAGAAAGAAAAGTTATCGAATGGGGATCAAATTTCATTCATTCTTTTTATTAGAGAGAGAGAGAGAGAGAGAGAGAGAGAGAGAGAGAGAGAGAGAGAGAGAGAGAGAGAGAGAGAGAGATACAAAGACACACATACATACAAACACAAGGATAAAACACTAATAAATAATAAAACAAACAGTAAAAAAAAAATTGTAAAAGGACAGTTGTAAAAAATAAAGGAATATGAGGCAAGACACTGGTGGTGGTGGTGGTGGTGGAGGTGGTGATGGTGGTGGTGAAAGGTGTGGTACCGTACAAAACACCTGCATATTGACTCAGATCCAGGTGTGGCGTTTCCCCATCTGTCCCGTAAGCTTACCTGTAATTAAAGGACACGTGAAGGGCAAGGAGGAGGAGGAGGTGGAGGAGGAGGAAAAGGAGAAGGAGAAGGAGAAGGAGAAGGAGGAGGAGGAGGAGGAGGAAGGGAAATTTAAGAATGGAGAACAGGATAAGACGAAAAAAAATCAAGTAAATATAAACTACAAGAGATCGTTAAAGGTGGAGGTGGTGGTGGTGTTGGTGGAGGTGGTGGTGTTGGAGGTGGTGGAGGTGGTGGAGGTGGTAGTGGTGGAGAAACTTAAACGAAAATGTGAGACGAGTAAAGAGAACCAGGAGAGAGAGAGAGAGAGAGAGAGAGAGAGAGAGAGAGAGAGAGAGAGAGAGAGAGAGAGAGAGAGAGAGAGAGAGAGACAGAGACAGAGAGAAAATCTATAAATGTACCCATATATCTACCTATTTATCTCCCCACCCACCTATTTATCTATCTATCTATCTATCTAAATCTCTATCTACCTGTCTATCTATCTATATTTCCCTTTATATTTATCTATCTATCATCAACCTAACCTAACCTAACCTAACCAAACCAAACCTAACCTAACCCAAACAGGTGAAATCGTGACACGCGTGGCCTTGAACCGTGAACTGAAGGCGGTATACGAAGTCACGGCCGAAGTTCACGACGAGGGCCAGCCGCCGAGACATGCCCGGGCCACTGTGAGGGTTCTGGTCACGGACGTCAACGATAACAGTCCCACGTTTATTGAGCCTCGAGAACCCAGTGTCAGCGTGAGGGAAGAGCAACCAGCTGGGACGGAAGTGTTGCAGGTAAGCGTGTGTGTGCGTGTGTGTGGGTAAGTGTGAGTTTGTGGTTCCTCTGGCGCAGTGGATAGAGTGACGGTCTTGGGAATGTTGAGTGTTGGAATGCAAAGGTTCGAATCCCTCTTGGTATTAAAAATGAAGGAAAAAATAATGATTTGAATAGAGAAAAGTGTGTTTGTGTGTGTGAATTGATGGGAAAGTGTGTTTGTGTGTGTATATTGATGGAAAAAGTGTGTTTGTGTGTGTATATTGATGAAAAAAGTGTGTTTGTGTGTGTATATTGATGGGAAAAGTGTTTGTGTGTGTATATTGATGGGAAACTGTGTGTAAATTGATGAAAAAAGTGTGTTTGTGTGTGTATATTGATGGAAAAAGTGTGTCTGTGTGTGTAAATTGATGAAAAAAGTGTTTGTGTGTGTATATTGACAGAAAAAGTGTGTTTGTGTGTGAATTGACAGAAAGAAGTGTGTTTGAGTGTGAATTGACAGAAAGAAGTGTGTTTGAGTGTGAATTGATAGAAAGAAGTGTGTTTATGTGTGCGTGACGGTCCTAGGAATGTTATGTAGGGTGCCAAGGTTCGAATCCTCTTGATACTAAAAATAAAAGAAAAAAATGAATTAATTGATAGAAAAAGTGTGTTTCTGTGTGTGAAGGAATAAAAATGAGTGCGTAGAGTTAGGACAGAGGTGAATGAGTGAGTGGCTTTGCGTGTGATTGAGTGAGTGAAGAAAGAGAAGAAGAAGAACAAATAATTAAGAGAGAGACAGGTAGATAAGTAGCTTTTACAAAATAACAAATATGACAAAAAAAAATAATGAGAAATGGAAGACAGAGATGAGTAAGTGAGAATAAGAAATAAAGAAGAGGAGAGGCAAAATAATAAAGCAATAAATTATACAACAAACGAATAAGGAATAAGGGAACAAAAAAAAAAAAGAGGAGTGGAGATAAGTGGAAAAACGAAGCAGGAAATGAAGGAAGCAAAAGAAAAGAAGAGAGTAAAGAAGAAAGTAGAAGAGAAGATAAATGGAAAGAGAAGAATAGGAAATGGAGGAAGAAAAGAAAACAATAGAAAGCACAACAAAAGGAGAGAGAATAAAGGAGAGAGGAGGAGAGTAAGAAGTGAAGGAGGTGGAGGGAGCGATGAGTCACAGTGCACGTGGGAGAGTAAGGAGAGGCGTGGGTGAGTGAGAGTAAAAAATGTGCAGAGAGAGAGAGAGAGAGAGAGAGGGAGTGACTGGAGCGGTAAATGTTGACTGACTGACTGATTAACTGACTTTCATATATCTACTTACTCTGTTGTTGTTGTTGTTGTTGTTGTTGTTGTTGTTGTTGTTCTTTTCTTTCTTCTTCTTCTTCTTCTTCTTCTTCTTGTTCTCTCGTTTCTCCTTTCTCCTCTTTTCTTTTTTTTTTCTCAGCTTTATTTTTTGTTCTTTTCTTTTTAAGTTTCTCGTTCTTTCTCTCCTTTTTTCCTCTTATCGTTTCTCTCATCTTCCTCTTTTCTTCTCTCCCTTCTTTCCTCCCTCCTCCCCAAATATTATCACAATTCTAATCTTTCTCTTCTATCTTCTTTGCTCATCTAAGTTTCCTTCTCCTTCTTTTTCTCTCTCATTATAATCTCCTCCTCCTCCTCCTCCTCCTCCCCCTCATCGAACTTTCCTTTCCTTTTTTTCTCTAATTGCAATCTCCTTTTCCTCGTCTTCCTCTTCCTCCTCCTTCCTCTTGTCTAAATCTTCTCTTCATTCATTCTAACTTCATCTCTCATTCAATTTTCTTCTTCTTCCTTCCTCCTCCTCCTCCTCTTCTTCCTCTTCTTCTCCTCCTCCATGCCTCATCTAATCCCTCTGGTCTCCTCCTCTTCCTCCGTCAGGTTCGCGCCACGGACAGGGACGAGGGCAACAACGCCTCCATCACCTACTCCTTCATCTCCACCAGTGACAATGATGACGACAGCGCCTTCACCATCAACCCCACCACGGGCGTCATCACCACCACCAAGGTAAACAATGTCAACACCACTTCTTTCTTCTTTTTCTTATTGTTATCGTTGTTGTTAAGGTTTATACCCCATTTGTTCTTCCTGATTCTCCTCTTCCTCCTCTTCTTCTTTTCTTCTTTTTTGTTATTGTTCTTCACCGGTTCTCCTTTTCTTATTGTTGTTGTTGTTGTTGTTGTTGTTGTTGTTGGTTATATTTACCATATTTGTCTTAGCATATACCTTTGTGTGTGTGTGTGTGTGTGTGTGTGTGTGTGTGTGTGTGTGTGTGTGTGTCAGTGGATACCAAGCATTTATGAGTGCACTGGTCCATCTCACCTGTACCTTTGTACCTGCCCCCTCTCAGGTGTTGGACCACGAGGCCAAGCAGGTGTACCGGGTGACGGTGCAGGCGAGTGACCAGGCAGTCCTCCGCGGAACGTGACCACTGTGCTGCAGATCGAGGTGCTGGACCTGAACGACAACCGGCCCACCTTCCCCGCCTCCTCCGTGGTGTTCAAAGTGCGGGAGGGCGTCAAGGTGGGCGAGGAGGTGGGCTCTGTGCTGGCTGTGGACCGTGACGGAGGGGAGAACGGACGCGTCACGTACACCATCCTGTCCGGCAACACGTACGGCACGTTCGACATCAACAAGACGACCGGCCAGGTGTTCACGGCGCGCGAGGTGGACTACGAGCTGACCACGGAGTACATGCTGCAGGTGAAGGCCGTGGACTCCTCCGCCACCAACCCGCAGAGCTCCATCATCAACGTCAAGATCGAAGTGCAGGACGAGAACGACCAGGCGCCGGTGTTCAAAGACGACCCCGTCATCTTCTCCATCAGCGAGAACACCGCCATCGGCACGCCCGTCTGGAACTTCACCGCCACGGACCTGGACTCCGGCGACAACGGCTATGTGCAGTACTCGCTGGCCCAGCAGCGCCCCAAGAAGGTGTTCCGCCTGGACGCCACCACGGGGATGTTGACGCTCATGGCGCCTCTGGACCACGAGGAGCACCGCGAGTACACGCTGGTGGTGACGGCCGCCGATCAGCCCCGCGACGAGACGCAGCGCCGCCAGGCCTCCGTCACTGCGCGGATCCTCATCGAGGACTACAACGACAACTCGCCAAAGTTTGTGTCGCGGAGCCGCGTGGACGTGATGGAGGACGAGCCGCGCGGCACGCCCGTGCTGCACGTCATCGCCACGGACGAAGACTCGCGCGACAACGGCCGCGTCACCTACATCATCAGCTCGGGCAACGACGGCAGCTTCGCGCTGGACTACGAGACGGGCCAGCTCAGCATCGTGAAGGCGCTGGACCGCGAGCGCGCCACGCAGTACCGCCTCAACGTGACGGCCAGCGACCACGGCGAGCCGCCGCGCTCCTCCGCACAGCTCATCGAGGTGTTCGTGGAGGACGTGAACGACAACCCGCCCAAGTTCAGCCAGGCCATCTACAAGGCCAATGTGTCTGAGGGCGCGCCGCCAGGCACCTCCGTGGCGCGCGTCACCGCCTCGGACCGTGACTATGGCACCAACAGCAACCTGACCTACATCATCCCCGCAGGCATCGGCGACAACAAGTTCCGCATCAACCCGTCCACCGGCGTGATCCGCACCGTGGCCACGCTGGACCGCGAGGACAAGGACCACTACAGCCTCACCGTGTACGTGCGGGACGGCTCCTACCCCGCGCAGTACGACACCGCCTCCGTGCTGGTCACGCTCACAGACGTCAACGATCACGCTCCGGAGTTCCGCGACTCATGCTACCCGCTGCGAGTGCCGGAGAACACGGACCTATCGGTGATCCACACGGTGCTGGCCACGGACCGCGACGCGGGCCTCAACGGACAGGTGCGCTACTCCATCACGGGCGGCAACGTCAACAACAAGTTCAGCATCGAGTCCTCCTCGGGCCAGCTGTCCTCGCGCCCCCTGGACCGCGAGGCGCAGGCCAAGTACTTCCTGGTGGTGACCGCCGAGGACCGCGCCCAGTCAGCGCTGCGCGGCGTGTGCAACATCACCATCACAGTGGAGGACCAGAATGACAACGACCCAAAGTTTTCGCAGAACCGGTACACCGCCACGCTGCCTGAGGACGCGCCGCCAGACACCGTGGTGCTGATGGTGCGTGCCACTGACCGGGACCACGGGGAGAACGCGCGCATCACGTATTCCCTCAGCAACGAGACGCAGTGGCTCTTCAAGATTGACAACGAGACGGGCGTCATCACCACGGCGGGGTGAGTGGCTGCCCGCGTGGCGCGGCGTGGTGTTCTCTCACATACCAAGGCAGAAAGCTTCATGTAACACAAACAAGAACAGTAACAATGCCTCTGATAATCTGATGACTCACACATAACACACAAGCAACACAAAACACACTCCACTCTTCCTGAGACATTGGGGTCACACTTGTAGCAACACCCTCAGGTAACACACGCCACAAACCATAAGCCTCTTCCACGCTTCTCTAACCTCTCCCTCTCTCCTTCTCTCCCTTCGCCAGGCACTTTGACCGGGAGAAGCAGAGCGTGTACTCCTTCGAGGTGCGGGCCACGGACGGCGGGCGGTACGACGCGCGCTCCGAGAAGGCCCAGGTGCAGATCTCCATCAGCGACGTGAACGACAACAAGCCGGTGTTCACGCAGTTCCCCTTCACCGTGGACCTGCCCGTGTACTCCCAGCGCGGCCAGGAGCTGCTCAAGGTCACCGCCACGGACAGGGACGAGGGCGTCAACCAGGAGATCGTGTACAGGTGCGTGGCGCGGCCTTGGCTTGTCCTTGTTGCTTGACTCTCGTTTTTGTTATCACGTCTTTCCTCTAGACTCGTGTTATTAGTATTCTTTCTTACCAGATGATGCTCGACACTGACTTGTCGCTGTATTCTCTTGCATTATGGTGTGTCATCACGTGTTCTCGCCACTCCCTCCCTTCCCTCACCAAGCATTAAGTTAACCAACCTCTCTTTCCCGCTCAGCCTCGTGGACGAGCCCGCCAACAGCAAGTTCCGCATCAACCCCGAGACCGGCGTGGTGACGGCCACCAGCCCGCTCAGCATGGAGAGCGTGCGCCTCTTCCACCTGGAAGTGGTGGCGCAGGACCGCGGGCGGCCGTCACAGTCGTCCACTGGCCTAGTGGAGATCCGTGTGGGCGACGCCAACTCGGGCACCACGCTGCAGTTCAAGAATTCGTCTTACTCTGTGGAGCTGGAGGAGAACGCGCCAGCAGGGTCTGACGTGGTGCAGGTGGCGGCGGTGCGCTCAGACAACAACTGGCAGCGCATCGCCTACAGCTTCGGCTCGGGCAACGAGGAGAACATCTTCGACATCATCAGCAACAACGGCCTCATCCGCGTGCGTGACCCGCGCCGCCTGGATTACGAGACGCTGCCGCAGATGAAACTGGTGGTGGTGGCGCAGGCGGAGGGCGAGGTGCCGCTGTACGCATACACCAGCGTGTGGGTCACCCTGGTGGACACCAACGACAACGCGCCGCGCTTCACACAGGACCGCTACGTGTCGTCCGTGTGGGAGGGCTACAACAAAGGCGAGTACGTGATGCAGGTGTCCGCCACGGACGACGACACGGGCGTCAACGCCAACATCGTGTACCATATCGTGGAGGGCAACCACGACAGCGCCTTCGTCATCGACCCGCCCTTCTCCGGCATCGTCAAGACCAACATCGTGCTGGACCGCGAGATCCGCGACGCCTACAAGCTCACCATCATCGCCACGGACGAGGGCATCCCGCAGCGCACCGGCACCTGCACCCTCAGGATCAACATCGTGGACGCCAACGACAACCAGCCCACCTTCCCGCCACACTCCGTCGTGCAGGTCTCTGAAGGTGAGTGCCTCCTCCTCCTCCTCCTCCTCCTCCTCCTCCTCCTCCTCCTCCTCCTCCTCCTCCTCCTCCTCCTTAGTATACTCATTCTATTTCCTTCCCACAAGTCTTACTTTTGTTTGCCTCGTTCATCTTACTGACCATTCATCAGCTTCCCATTTCCAAGTCACTTGTTTCCCTCACCACCACCATAACAATCAACATCACCACCAGCCACGTCCTGTACTCACCACACCACACCACAGACAACACCACTCACCACCACCACCTTCCCTGCAGGCTCCGAGGTGGGCACAGTCATCACCACCATCACCGCCAACGACGTGGACACCAACCCCGCCATAACCTACAACTTCGCCACCACCGGCAACCCGCACAACATGTTCAGCATCGACAAGTTCAGCGGCAAGATCACGCTGGCCAAGCCCCTGGACCACGAGACCCGCGCCGAGTACATGCTGCAGGTGGAGGCCTCGGACACCTCACACGTGGCCACCACCTCCATCACGGTGAAGGTCGTGGACGAGAATGACAACGCGCCGATCTTCACGCAGCAGGCTTACCAGGTGGCACTCCCCGAGCTGTCCCGCCCTGGCACTCCTGTCATTAGGGTAAGCAGTGCCTGTGTTTTAATTCTCGTTTATTTTCCTCTTATTTTTTTTCTTTCTCCAGCTTATTTTTTTGTCTGTCATCTCTCTCCACGTGTTTTGTTGGTCTGGTACTGTATTTCTACCCTGATGCAACGTTTGGCCAGACAGAATGCCACGTCACGCCCTCCCTCCTTCCCTCCCGCAGGTGAACGCCACGGACAATGACGCGGGAGCCAACGCCCGGGTCAAGTACAGTCTGGGCAGCTCCTCAGACCCTGGCTTCTACATCAGCGACCGCACCGGCATCATCTACACCAACTCCTCCGTGCACTACAACCCCCGCCAGCCCGTCATCCAGTTGGTGGTGACGGCACGGGACGCGGGCCGCCCCTCCCTCGCCGCCGTGGCCGCCGTCAGGATCCAGGTCACGGATGTCAACGATAACGCGCCAAAGTTCTCCCGCGAGGACTACACGTGAGTCTTGCATCCCTTGTTGTGTGTGTGTGTGTGTGTGTGTGTGTGTGTGTGTGTGTGTGTGTGTGTGTGTGTGTGTGTGTGTGTGTGTGTGTGTGTGAGTGTGTGTGTGGATGGGTGAGGGAGTGGGTGTTGTAATGCTGCCTCTCGCCCACAGTGCCCACGTGAGCGAGGACGCGCCGCGCGGGCACCTGGTGACGCGGGTGTCTGCCTCGGACATGGACGAGTCTCGCCACAACCGCAACATTGACTACCGGCTGGTGGGCGGCAACGAGCAGGGCGCCTTCCAGATCACCAGCAACACGGGCGAGATCCTGCTGGTGCGGCGCCTGGACCGCGAGGAGACCGCCGAGTACCGCCTCATCGCCATGGCCACGGACCGGGGCCGCCCGGCGCGCAATGCCACGGCCGAGGTGGTGATCACGGTGGACGACGTGAACGACCACGCGCCGGTGTTCAACCAGAGCGAGTACGCCGTAACAGTGAGCGAGTCCCTGGGCCTGGCCGCCTCCGTGCTGCAGGTGTTGGCCACGGACGATGACGCCGGGGACAACGCCGCCATCAGCTACGACATCACGTCCGGCAACGACCGCCAGGTGTTCGCGCTGGACTCGGAGACTGGTGTGGTGTCGCTGCGCGAGGCGCTGGACTTCGACACTGTGTCCGAGTACCGCTTCATCGTGCGTGCCACGGACGGCAACAGACACCACCCCCTCTCCGCGCTAGCCACGGTGCACGTCACCCTCGAGGACGAGAACGACAACTCCCCGCAGTTCCCCGTGGACAAGTATCTGGAGTTCGTGGCGGAGAATTCCCCAGTGGGCACCACCGTGTTCACGGCACATGCCAACGACGGCGACAAGGGCCCGTACGGCGCCCTCAACTACTCCATCCCCGGCGGCAAGGACCAAGACAAGTTCGGCGTGGACCACAAGACGGGCATCGTGGTGACCAAGGCCGTGTTTGACTACGAGGCCAAGCAGGAGTACTCCTTCCTGCTGCGCGCCGTGGACGCGGGCGGCAAGTCCTCCGTGGTGGCCGTGCAGGTCAACGTGGACAGCCAGGACGACTTCGCGCCGGAGTTTCTGGAGCGGAACTACTACTTCGCGGTGCCCACCAAGCTGGAGGCGGGCACGGTGGTGGGCCGCGTGGAGGCCACGGACAAGGACGAGGGGCTGGACGGCCGCGTGTTCTACTCCTTCCGCACCTCGTCCAGTGTGTTCAAGATCAACCGCACGTCGGGCGAGATCAGCGTGAAGCGGTCCGGCGTGCGCGAAGAGGGACTCACGCGCCTGGAGGTGGTGGCCACGTCGGGCCAGGTGGGCTCTCTGCGCGCCGTGGCTGTGGCCGAGGTGAACGTGGGCGGCAAGAACGGCACATGGAACAACACGTCGCCTGTGACCACGGGCGGCCACGACTCTGGTGGTCTGGCCACGTGGGCCATCGGCCTGCTCATCGCCCTCATCTTCCTCGTGCTCATCTTCGGCGGCGCCTTCCTGCTGCTGTATCGCCGCAACCTACGTGCGCGCAAGACCGTCATGGCGGACCAGTTTGATAACTCCTTCGACACCATCGACATCCGGCCGCCGCCCTCAGCCCCCGCGGACCTGTCCCAGTACCCGCCGCGCTACAACGACCTACCTCACTACGACCACCACGGGGAGCGCAGCCACCACCACGGCAACACCACCTCGGAGATGAGCGAGCAGAGCCAGAGCGCCAGCAGCGGCCGCGGCAGCGCCGACGACAACGAGGACGTGGAGGACGAGGAGATCCGCATGATCAACGAGGGGCCGCTCATCCAGCAGCAGAAGCTGCGGGAGCGTCTGGGCCTGCCTGACTCCGGCATCCGTGACGACGATAACATGAGCGACGTGTCGGTGCACAACACGCAGGAGTACCTGGCGCGCCTCGGCATCGACACCACCAAGAGCGAGTCCACTAAGGGCTCGCAGGACCTGGCGCACTCCATGGAGAGCATGCACATGTTTGACGACGAGGGCGGCGGCGAGGCTGACGGCATGGACATCAGCAACCTGATCTACGCCAAGCTGAACGAGGTCACGCCTGAGGAGGACTCCTCCATCATGGACGGCACGCGCGCCTTCGGATTCGGGGACGAGAGCCAGCCCTCCATGACGGGCTCCCTCAGCTCCATCGTGCACAGCGAGGAGGAGCTACAGGGATCCTACAACTGGGACTACCTGCTGGACTGGGGGCCGCAGTACCAGCCCCTGGCGCACGTCTTCTCGGAGATCGCGCGCCTCAAGGACGACTCGGCGCCCAACTACAGCCGCGAGCCGCTCAAGAAGACCCTGAACCCGCAGGTGAAGACCATCCCGCCGCCTCTGCTGACCAGCGTGGCGCCGCGCTCCATCGCCCCCGTGGCGCTCAGCTCGGCGCGCACCAGCCAGCTCACCCTGCCCTCCCTGCCGCGCTCCCCCATCAGCCACGAGTCCTCCTTCACCTCCCCCGCCATGTCGCCCTCCTTCAGCCCCTCCCTCTCGCCGTTGGCCACGCGCTCCCCCTCCATTTCGCCGCTCATGACGCCCGGCAGCGTCAGCCACGCCACCTCACCCGCCGCCGCTGCCGCCGCCCAGACCTCGGCCACCTCCACGCCACACCACGGGCGGCCGGTAGGGCAGCGGCAGGGCCCCGCGGGGCTCATGGCCGGGGCCTCCTCTGGCTCGGAGACAGAACTCAGGATATAGCCACCCTCCGTCCCCCGTCCCCCCCATCCCCCCCCGCGGCCCCGGGAGCGCCAGACCAGCGGCAGCTGACACTCACACTGACTGTTGTGGCCAAATTGCAAATGTGATATAGTTACTGGTGTGACGTTGCCAATGTGCCGGAGCCGCGGTGCAGTGCGTGCCTCGTTGTATATTTGTGAATACTTACGTGTAGGACCAAAGCCGGCACAGCAGAGACTCCCCTGGACCAGTGCCCCCCAACCCCCCCCTCACCGAGTGTGACCTGACCTGACCCCGGGTCACGGTGGACCTGTCCTCTACCGCCGCCTGAGGGGCAGCGCCGCCCGTGTGTGTGTGTGTGTGTGTGTGTCTGTGTGTGTGTGCGTCACCATAAGACTTGGGTCCCGCCCCGCCCCGCCCCGCCCCGGACTGCCCTGTGTGGCGGCCGGCACCGCTGCGAGAAAACCGCCACTCTGCCTCCTAAGAGTAACGTGACCGATGAAAATAAACTCATGAACGTAATTGTGTGTGCGTGTTTGCGTGTGCGTGCGGGACAGAACGGAGCGCGGCGGCCTACAGAGAGTGCCACAATAGAGTGCCAACCTGAACCAGACCTCCCAGTGCCACGCTACGGTGCCTCGGGGGTCCTTTGTGCCAAGTTACCCCCTTCCATACCCTACACCCCAACACTCACCCCAGCCTCCCTTCCCACACCCCCTCCCACAGCATGCCGAGAAACAACACCCCTCCCTACACCCAACCAACCTTCTAACCCCCCACAACCTCCCACAACCCCGACACAACCCCCAACCCTGAAGTAATGTGTATGTTGGGGAGACTTTAATAGTGCCAATGTCACCACACACACACACACACACACACACACACACACACACACACAGACACAGACACACACACACAGAGCCTCGGTGACTGGACATACATGATAAACAATACATAAAACAAAACAAACAAGTCACATTGAGGGGACGAGAAGCAAGCAAGGTGGTTCACTGGTGCGACACTTGCCGAGGCTCTTCCTTACACGGTTCGACTTCCGCGCGGAGAAGGAACAAACAAATTAATAAGTAAAATAATGAATGAATATGTGCAATGTGTGAAGGGGAAGAGTAGGACTGCCCCCCCCCCTCTCTCTCTCTCTCTCCTCCTCCTTCTTCTTCTTTCCTCTTTTTCCTTCTCCTTTCCTCTTTCTCCTTTTCCTTTTTTTTTTTTTTTTTTTTTTTTTTTTATACGTGTGGTTCCATATTCTCTCTCTCTCTCTCTCTCTCTCTCTCTCTCTCTCTCTCTCTCTCTCTCTCTCTCTCTTTTTTTTTGTATTTAAACATTTTCTTGTTATCTCCTCCTCTTCTTCTTCTTCTTCGTCGTCCTTCTCCTCCTTCTTCTTCTTCGTCATCCTCCTCCTCCTCCTCCTCCTCCTCCTCCTCCTCCTCCTCCTCCTCCTCCTCCTCCTCCTCTTCTTCTTCTTCTTCTTCTTCTTCATCTCCTCCTCCTCCTCCTCCTGGTCTGTTGACATTTGCTTTTCCTTTGTATTCCTCTTCCTCCTCCTCCTCCTCCTCCTCCTCCTCCTCCTCCTCCTCCCCATAGAATAAGAGGGTAGGTGGAGAAGTGAAGGGTTAAACTGACGCCTTCCCTACACAGGTGTCAGTTCCCAATCAATCAAAATGTACCTACGTATGCCCCCCTTCCCCCCTTCCCCCCACAGGTCCGCGCCGCCCCCCCCCTCACCTCCCTTGGCCGGGCCCCCTGTATATATCCACCCCCCTCCCTCACCTTCCTTTTTTTATTCTTTTTTTCTATTTTTATAACTCTGTACAGTTTATGTTTGTGTACAATCAGATTATTTGTATAATTTTGTATTTGTGATAACGCCATGAGTCTCTGTCCTCTGTCGGAGGTGTGTGTAAACTTTTAATAAAGAAATAGTTGATTGTTTGTTTTGGACTAGTTTGCCCTTAAATTGTACTGGCGTGGTCGCGTTTTCTTTGGTGTCTTGCGGCGAAGAGTCACAGAAAATGAGACTTTACCTGTTTTGGGTGATCAGTTTTCGATTTTTCATTTTTTTTTTTTATTCAAGAACGAGTTTGTGTGTGTGTGTGTGTGTCTCTCTCTCTCTCTCTCTCTCTCTCTCTCTCTCTCTCTCTCTCTCTCTCTCTCTCTCTCTCTCAAGAATTATCAAAGAACACACCATTACTCCGACATATTTATTCTTTCCTCCATCAATGCACTAATAATCGTGTATTCCATCAAACCATACTACCAACTTACTAACATTCAATAAACACGAAAGGTAAAAAAAAATAAATTAAAATAAAATAAAAAAAAAAAAAAAAAAACATTGGAACATTTAAACTAACACTAAAAACAAAGTTACTATAGAGAGATTTCAATAAGATTCCTTCCTCACAAAACTGCATAATAAATAATAATAACAATAATAATAATAATAGCAAATATAAAAGATTCGAACATCAAACACAAACATCACACACCAACACACACCACCACGCAACACCACATCAACACCCATATAAAGAAACTCCTTCCCTTTTCACTACACCAATTTTCCCAGGCCACAGAGACAACTAGGCGGGTTTTCAAGACAGTTTCTCCTTTCCATAAACTATAAATCTTGTTAATCTCTCAACAAAACCACAAAAACACCCTTAAAAACACGAGTATCTTCAACTGCACCCTTGTAAAGCAGTGATGGGAGAGTAAAGCGTTTCAGAATATAGATCTACGCACAGCCACGGACACGGGGAGCTGGGGACATCTTCCTCTCAAGCACGGACACAATAACATGCCAACAAACAGGGTAGCGTGTCTGTAAGGTCGACACAATTAACTTCAACTTCCTCTCCTCGTCTCTACTGCATCTGAAACACCTCACACCTGTTGACAAGCTTGGAATAAAATTTTTAGTTGCCTTCCTCTTTCGTTGCACCTTCCTGGCCAACAATGCACGCCACCTGTCTTTCTACCTCGCTCTTGTCTCTCATTTCTCTCACAATGTCACTAAGTCGAAGGTTTATCCCGGTGCCTGGTCGTTGTGGTGATGCTAGTGTTGTGGTGAGCGTCATGGTGATGGTCAGGAGTGTTGTAATGGTGAGGGTTTTCATTTTGTGGTGTTGTGGTGGTGGTGTGGTTTTTCTAAAGTTTTTTTTTCTGGGTTTGTTTTCTTTTTTCGTTTTTTTCTGTTTGTGGTGTTGTTTTCTTGTTTTTTTCTTATTTTCTTCTTTTTTTATTTATATATTGGTTTCTTCTTTTTCTTTTCTCTCTTCCCTTCTTGTTTTCTGTTTTTCCTGTCTTCTTTCGATTTTCTTGTGTGTCTGTGGCGTTTTGTGGGCTTCTATCCTGTCTTCGTCCACTCAGCCACTTCCCAACACTCATATAACCTTCAGCTTCCCTCAATATTCCACTCAATCCTCAGTCTCAATCTTTTTTCCCTTCCTTCTCTCACAATCTTCAACAGCTCACCAATTTCTTCAGTCACCGCTTCATCTGCTTCCTTTTTCTCTCACTCTTCGAAACAGTGTGCAGAAGACGCGGGAGATTCAAATACCACTCTCCTTCTTCAGTAGCAGTAGAAGCAGTAACAGGGCCAGAAAGTTAGGAATTCGGGCTTGAGCAGTAGCAGTAGCAGTAGTAGTTGTAGTAGTAGGGAGTGAGGAATAGAGAGGATTTGAAACTATATGCCTCTCCAGCAGTAGCAGCAGCAGGAGTAGTAGTAGTGGTAGTAGCAGGTGTTGTAGCGAGCGAGGGACGAAGGAGAGTGAGGAAATTTCAAAACAACACGAGGTTTTTAAATACAAATGCATATCTCAGTTTTAATCAATGCCTAAATGTTTCTAAACACCCATTTCTACCCTATTTCTATCCTATTTCTCTCTATTTTCCTCCCCGTGCCTTACCACATGACCACAAATAACTGAATCATCT
>NC_059259.1:7954795-7972295 GCF_017591435.1 Portunus trituberculatus | reverse complement strand
CCCATCGTTATCTCCCATCAGGCCTCCTCACCCCCTCTATCTTCCCCTCCCATCCCCTCTCCCCTCCATATACCTTTCCGGATACCCTCCTCCTCCTCCTCCTCCTCCTCCTCCAGCTCTTCTTCCACCACCACCATCACCACCACCTCCTCCTCCTCCTCCTCCTGTTTTTCCACCACTACCTCTTCCTCTTCTTTGTCTTCTTTTTCCACGTCCTCTTCTCCTCCTCCTTCCTCTTCTTCTTCTTCCACGTCCTTCTCCTCCTCCTTCCTCCAACTCTTCTTTCATCACCACCACCTCCTCCTCCTCCTCTTCCTCGTCCTCCTCTTTCTCTTCTTCCTTTCACCGCCTCTTTTTTCATCTTTTCTTCCTCCTCCTTCCTCCTCCTTCTTCTTCTTCTTCCACTTCTTCCTTCTCTCCCTCTTCTTTATCTTCCTTTTCATTCAATTTTTTTTTCTAACAAACACGAGAAGAGAAATGAAAAACGAAACAAATAAAAGAAGGAAGGAAATTAGAAAATAAATAAATAAATAGAAAAGAAAAAATAAGAAAAATAACAACAAATTTTCACTCAAACCTTCGAAACTCAAGACACGAAACAACAAACCGCTTCGAAACACAAATATCTGAACCAACATACGGCCGCCACATTTCACTGCTTAATTACAGGTAAACTAGCATTAATATCAGACCTTACCTGGTGTTGACGTGTGCCCAGGTGTGTTGGCGAGCTACCTGTGCCGTGCTGATTACAGGTGAGCACGTACAGGTGGTGAAAATGAAGGAAATATAGAAAGGTGTGCGCGTGTTTGTCTTATGCACATGGTGAAGTAAGACTGGTGGTGGTGCCAGATCAGCGAGAATTCTTTGTTTTTTTTTTTCGTATTTTATGTTTAGTTTTTTTTTTTTATATATATTTTAAGGTTGTTAATTCTTTTTGTCTTATTTTTAATTGTTTGATTTACTTTATTGGTTTTTTCTCGTTTTTCTTGTTTTTTTTTACGATTTGGTGTTTTTGAGTTCGCCATTACTTTTTTTTTTTTTATACCTTCTATTCATATATTCTTAATCTATAAAGTGACTGTTATTTCTTTCTTTCCTCACTTTTCCTCCCGTATTAACAAATGATCAAATTATCCTCTGTATTGTTCCATGACCTTTACTTGTTCTGAAAAATGACAATAAGAGACTCAAATCAATGTATTAATTTCATTGTATAGTTTATTTGATTGTTACATTGTTATAATATTTTTTTTTTTTTCCTTATGTGCTCATTATTCGTTGACATTATACGTGTACTTGGGCGTGGGATTCAATGCCTTTGTATCGGCTTTCACTTTTATGTATATTTCTTGTTCTTCTTCTTGTTTGTATGCTTCCATTTTTTTTTTCTTATTATTATCATTATTATTATTATTATTTTTTTTTTACTTATCTTCTTTTGTCTTTTCATACCTTCTTCTTCGTGTTGAGGGCATACCTATTCCCCTTCTCATCTTTGCCCATTATCCTTTGTCACTTCACATTTACCAAATATATTTTCCTTTTGAAGCAATTAGAACACTACAATAAACACTCGAAATAAATAATACACAATAAAATACAACAAAAATTTTAAAATCTAATAGTAAACAATGTTATTACTTAAAAAAAAAATTCTATACTTTCTCTTGTCATCATACATGCTCATTATCCTTTGACCTTCTACATTTATCAATCTTATTTCTCTTATAAATTAAACCAAACACTACGATAAATATCCAAAATCAATAAAATACAATAAAAAACAACAAACATTAAGTAGTAAACAATGTGAAAACTCATAAGATGTTATTACTTCAAAAAAAAATTCTATACTTTCTCTTGTCATCATACATGCCCATTATCCTTTAACACTCTACATTTACCAATCTTATTTCTCTCATAAATTAAACTAAATACTACGATAAATATCCAAAATAAATAAAATACAATAAAAAACAACAAACATTAAGTAGTAAACAATATTAAAACTCATAAGATCAAGATTAAGCCAACATTCAGTCACTCACCTGTTCACTCCCAATCAAGAAGAAGAGGGAACCAGGTGTAACAGACAGGCAGCTCCCCCCTCTCACCTCCCACCCTCACAGCACACCCCAACGTAAGAAAACCAGCTATTTTAACCCTAATTAACTATTATTTATTGATGAAAAAGCCTTAGATGGTGTTATTGTGACGTGTAGCAGTGACGTATCTTAATTATTTACCTGTGACTCACCTGGCTTGTGTGTTTACCTGTATGGGTGTGGCTAACAGGTGTTTGGGTGTGTCTGTATGTCTGTATGTGTGTCTCTGTGTCTGTATGTCTGTCTGTGTGTCTGTCTGTCTGTGTCTGTATGTATGTCTGTGGTGTTGTAGGTTTTGGTGTTGTGTGTGTGTGTGTGTTTCGTGAAGTGTTGCGTGATGTTATGATGATGTTGTTGTTTTTGTTGTTTTTCATATTTTGTTTTGCTTATCGCGTTTTCTATATTTATTTAACAGTATTTTGATTACAATTGTCTCTATTCCTCTATTTATTCATTTATTTACATTTATTTATCTTGTTTTATTTATTTATTCATCCTATTTTATGTATATATTTGTTTGTTTATTTATTTACTTATTTTTCTAGCTAAGAGGGACAAATATGACTAAACTTAACCTAATTTGGAGGGGGGCTGTGTTCCCTTTGACCCCCCCCTCCTAACTCCCTCCCTTTTGTAACCTAACCTAAGAATGGTTGCTTATTTCTCTCTCTCTCTCTCTCTCTCTCTCTCTCTCTCTCTCTCTCTCTCTCTCTCTCTCTCTCTCTCTCTCTCATTTCTTCTTTCACTTTTTATTCTTTTTTTTCAGTTTTTTTTCTTTTTTTTTTGTATATATCTCAAATTTATGTTATTTTTCCATTTTCTTTTCTCTCTAATTCTTTTCTGTTTACATTTATTCATTCCTTCATTTTTTTCTTTTTCTTATTTTTCTCTTTTGTGTCATCTGGTATACTATTTTCCCTTCCTTTTCTCTTTTTCCTCTCAGATTTTCCTCTTTCCTTCTCCATCTCTTTTTTTTTCTCCTCTTTCTCCTCTTCTGATCTTCCTGTTCCTTCTTTTCTCTTTTTTTTCTTTTTTATGATCTTTTTTTCTATCTCTCTTTCTCCTCTTTCTCTTCTAATCTTCCTATTCCTCCATTTCTTCCTTTTTTCTTCTTTCTTTATTTTCTAATCCTTCAATTATTCCCTATCTCTCTCTTCCTCCTCTTCTATTCTCTATTCCTTCCTTCTTCTCTTCCTTCTCTTATTTCTTCCCTCTTCCATATCTCTCTTTCTCCTCCTCCTCTTCTGTTCTCTCTATTCCTTCCTTCTTCTCTTCTCTCTTATTTCTTCCCCTCTTCCATATCTCTTTCTCCTCTTCTGTTCTCTCTGTTCCTTCCTTCTTCTCTTCTCTCTTATTTCTTCCTACAGTTGTCTTCCTTATCTCCCTTCCTCTTCTTCCTCTTCTATTCTCTATTCCTTCCTTTCTCTCTTCCTTCTTTTATTTCCTTACTTATCTTCTTTATTTCTCTCTTCCTCCTCTTCTCATCTCCCTATTCCTCCCTCTCCTTTCTTCTCTTATTTCCTCTTATTATATCTTTCTTTCCTATCTCTTTTATCCTCTTTCTCCCTTCTTCTCTTTTAATCTCCCTATTCCTCTCTTTCTCTCTTCCCTTTCTTATTTCCTCCTATACTTATCTTCCTTATCTCTCTCTTCCTTCTCTTCCTCTTCTCATCTCCCTATTCCTCCTTTTCTTCCCTCCATTTATTTCCTTTTCCTGCATTTCTTCTTTCTTTTCTCATCTCCCTCCTCCTCCTCCTTTCTCTTCTATTTCCTTCTTTTTATTCTTTTATTTATCTCTTCCTTCTCTTATTCTTGTATTTATCTCCCATATTCTCTTCAATAGGTACCAATTTTCTGCCCCCCCCCCTTGTGGTGTAGAAGATGGGGGCAGGAAGGTGGCAAGCTATCTACACCACATTCTCGTCGAGGTTGCCTATTGTTGTGGCTAGGAGTGTGGCAAGGTGTGGTGGTGGTGGTGGTGGTGGTGTGGTGTGTGCTGTTTTCATATTTTTCTATCTCTCTTTTCTCTTTTCTCTTTATTTTTGTTTATTTTCACTTTTCTGTTTCTCTTTTTCTCTTTTCTCTCTTCTTTATTTTCTTTTTTTTTTCTCTCTCTGTCTCTCTCTCTCATCTTTATTTTGTTATTTCTTTCCTGTTTTGTTTTTGTCTTAAATTTTCTAACCTAACCTAACTTTAAAGAATTAGAGAGAATGGAAGAACTTGAAAAGAGAAAATTAACTTAAAAATCTGAACATACTCTTAATTTTTCTTTATCTCTCTCTCTCTCTCGTCTCTCTCTCTCTCTCGTCTTAATATAACCTTAATTTTTCTTTCTTTTTCTCACATCCTTCTCTTCGTTCTCCTCTTCCTTTTTCTTCCTTTTCCTCTCTTTATTCTTCTCTTCCTCCTCCTCTCCCTTTTCTTTCTTTACATAATATAATCTTCATTTTTTTCTTTCTTTTTCTCACATTCTTGTTTTCTTTTTCTTCCTCTTCCTGTTCTTATTCTTCTGTCTCCTCCTTTTCCTCCTTCTCCTCCTCTTTTTTTTTATTTTTCTCATTTTTCTTCTTTTTTACCTTCCTCTTCCATCACTTTCATGTCCTCCTCCTCCTCCTCCTAACCCTCCTCCTTCTCCTCCTCCTCCTCCTCCTCCTCCTCCTCCTCCTCCTCCTCCTCCTCCTCCTCCTCCTCCTCCTCCTCCTCCTTCTCCTCCTCCTCCTCCTCCTCCTTCTCCTCCTCAAGTAGACCATTACTTTCATATTTCTTTCTTTTTTCTCATTTTTTCTTCTTTCATCTTCTCATTTTTCTTCTTTTCCTCCTCCTCCTCCTCCTCCTCCTCCTCCTCCTCCTCCTCCTCCTCCTCCTCCTCCTCCTAGTATAACACTTCACATTCCATCACCAGCAAGATGGCCGAGAACAAGCTGGTTTTCGAGGCTCCTGAGAAGAACAAGGACCCCATTGCAGCTGTTCTTGATGACGTCCTGCCAGAGAAATTTGGGGCTGACGCGTCCCTGAAGGCCCTGGAGGTGGCTTCAGGGACTGGCCAGCATGTAGTCCACTTAGCCCAGCGGTTTCCTAAGGTGTCGTGGCAGCCATCGGAAGTGGAGGAAAAGTACACTGCCAGTATTAAGGCTTATGTGGAGGAGAGTGGAGTGGGAAATGTTCTGGAGCCTTTGCTTATTGATGTTTGCAAGGTGAGCGGGTTTGTTTTTTTGGGTGTTTTGGTGTAGTGTTTTTGGTGTTTTCAGTGTTTTATGTGTTTTAGTGTGTTTTAGTCTTGTTTTGTGTTTTATAAGTGATTTTGGTGTTTTGTCTTGTTTTTTGGTGTTTTGTAAGTGTTTTAGCGTGTTTTAGTCTTGTTTTTGTGTGTTTTTGTGTGTTTTTTGGTGTTTTATAAGTGTTTTAGTGTGTTTTAGTCTTGTTTTGTGTGTTTTGTGTGTTTTAGTGTTTTTGTTTTAGTCTTGTTTTGTGTGTTTTGGTGTTTTGTGTGTTTTGTGTTTTGTGTGTTGTGTTTTAGTGTTGTTTTGTGTGTTTTAGTGTTGTTTTGTGTGTTTTTTGGTGTTTTGTGTGTTTAGTGTTATTATAGTGTGTTTTAGTTTTGTTCTTGTGTTTTATTGGTGTTTAGTCTGTTTCATTATTTTTGTTGCTGTTTTGTCTTGTTTGAGTGTTTTATTGGTGTTTTAATGTTGTATTGGTAAAGAAAGGGGCTGCTTTTGTTGTTTTTTTTTCTTGTTTTTGTTGTTTTGTCGTGTTTTTGGAAGTACATGTGGAATGTTAAGGCTTGTGTGAGGAATGTGGAGAGGGGAATGTCCTGCAGCCTTTGTTTATTGATGTTTGCAAGGTGAGGGGTTGTTTTTGTTGCTGTTTTTGTTGTTTTGCTGTGTTTTAGTATTGTTTGTAAAGTGATGCAGCATTTTTTTTGCTGTTGTGTTGTCTTGCTGTGTTTTAGTATTGTTTGCAAGGTGATGCAGCATTTTTTTTTTTTTTTTTTTGCTGTTTTTGTTGTTTTGCTGTGTTTTAGAATTGTTTGCAAGTGATGCAGCATTTTTTTAGCTGTTTTGTTGTTTTGCTGTGTTTTAGAATTGTTTGCAAGGTGGCTCAGCATTTTTGTTGCTGTTTTTGTTGTTTTGCTGTTTTTTTTTTTTTTTTTTTTTTTTTTGTTGTTTTGCTGTGTTTTAGACTTGTTTGCAAGGTGACGCAGCATTTTCATTGTTGCTTTTATTGTTTTAGGCCTTTTATTTATTGATGTTTTATTTTGTTTTGTTTTGTTTTCATCTATTTTCTTGTTATGCTTTGTTAATTGATGTTTTGTAAGGTGAGGGGGTTGTTTTTCTTGTTGTTTTTCTTGTTTTAGGCCTTTT
Organism: Portunus trituberculatus; assembly: GCF_017591435.1. NCBI lineage: Eukaryota > Metazoa > Arthropoda > Malacostraca > Decapoda > Portunidae > Portunus > Portunus trituberculatus. The sequence continues at coordinate 7,965,826 of NC_059259.1, read as the reverse complement.
ATTTATTAGTGTTTTGTTTCATTTTGTTTTATTTTCATCTATTTTCATGTTAGGCTTAATTATTTGATGTTTTGTAAAAGTAAGAGGTTTTTGTTGTTTTTCTTGTTTTTCTTGTTGCTTTTATTGTTTTTGTTTTTTGTTTTTTCATCTATTTTCTTGTTAGGCTTTGTTAATTGATGTTTTGTAAGGTAAGAGGCTGTTTTTGTTGTTTTTGTTGTTTTGTCTTGTTTTTGGAAGTATATGTGGAGGAGTGTGGAGTAGGAAATGTTGTATAGCCTTTGTTTGTAAGGTGAGGGGCTGTCTTTGTTGTTGTTTTGTTGTTGTTGTTGTTGTTGTTTTCTTTTCTTTTTAGGTTTTGTTTACTATAGCGTGTTTTTTTTTTTTCTTTTCTTTCTTTTATTTATGTCTTTAAAACAATGTATACAGTGTGGCCTCCGGACTTGGAACAATTCGGACTTGGAACAAAAATCTCAGTAATTCTTATCCTCAGTCATGGAATAAATTTTGGACTTGGAACAACCTTAAGGCAGCCAAATCAGCAAATCCGGGTGACACTACCACTGTTGGCGGGAGGTAGTCGTCAGTTGCTGTTTTGTCTTGATTCTTGTGGCCTTGCTCTTATTCCCAGCTGGGGTCAGGACGTTTGATTGGAGTCACTTAATTAGAATAGTTGAGTAATATTCCATAGAAGTACAGGTAACTCTTGATTTATGCATGTTTAATTTACGCATTTTGTTAATACGCAACCAAAAAAATATTATAATTAATTGAATTTGCATGATCGGTTTGCTTATTCACGATTTGGACCACATCCCACATCCCTCTATTATCTATTGTTTTTTATGAGAATTACAAGTTTGTTTTACGCGAATTTTGAAACACGCAATGCCTCTTGGAACGCATCTATCGTGTAAATTCAGAGTTACTTGTACACTGATTTCGTAACTAACGTAAATATTTCTTAATTACTGTAGTGACAAGGCATGACAGACGTGAAACAAAGAATCCATATAGGCCTAACTGACAATGCTAATGGTACCAGTAGTGCTGCCACCACCCAGTATGTTCTTAATACCTGTTTAAGTGACACTCGCCATGAAGTGCGCCCACAAATAACCTTGATTTACATAGTTCAATTCTTATATACTCTGGTAAAACTGTAGGGTCTTGGAATAGATTGAAATTATTTACATTGTTTACTACGGAGAAAACAGTTTCTAATTTGGAACAGCCTTCTGGAACGAATTGTGTGCCAAGTCCAAAGGTTCACTTATAAAGACAAACTACAAGATGAAAACAAGGCAAAATCACCAATAAATTCTACTTTCCCTCTAACTCTCACACACTTTCACATTCCCTCTCTCTTACACCTCCTTTCTCTCTTACTCACCCTCCCTTTCTCTCTTACTCATCCTCCCTTTCCCTCTCCCTCTCACACTCCTTCCCTCCCTCCCTCACCTTCCCTCTGTCTCTCCCCAGCCTGTGAGTGAGTGGCCAGGGAAGTTCTCGGCAGCGTCCCTTGATGTGATCGTGAACATCAACATGGTGCACATCAGCCCCTGGCCCTGCACCGAGGCTCTCTTCAAGGCAGCCGGCCACCTCCTCAAGGCCAAGGGCATCATGGTCACCTACGGCCCCTACGCCATCCATGGGGAGATCACGCCGGAGAGTAATGTCGCCTTCAATCAGTCACTTAAGGTTGGTGGGTTGGGTTAGGTTAGGTTGAGTTGGGTTGGGTTAGGTTAGGTTAGGTTAGGTTGTGTTGGGTTGGGTTAGGTTAGGTTAGGTTAGGATGGGTTGGGTTAGGTTAGGTTAGGTTAGGTTAGGTTAGGTTAGTCTCTTAAGGTTGGGTTGGGTTAGATTAGGTTAGTGGGTTGGGTTGGTTTTAGTACTTTCAACATTACAAAAACATCACAAGAACACCCAAATAACTGCATTCTTATCTTTTTTACCACCCTGTACCTTCAAAATAATGAAAAAAATGCAAAACAAACAATTATTAATATTTTTTGGGGTTAGGTTAGGTTAGGTTGAGTTTCTTTTCTTTTCTTTTCATTTTGTTGTATTTAATTTTAATTGTGTTTCTTTTCTCTGTTATTCTCTTCTATTGTATTCTATTTTTGTTTTTTATTGTTCATTTTCCTTTGTTTTGTTTTGTTTTTCATGTTTGTGAAGATGTTTTTTTTAATATATTTCTTGTTTATTTATCAATTTTTTTTATTACTTTTGTTTGTTTATTGAGTGTTTTGCCTTTTTTTATCAGTTTTGCTTTTGCTTTGTTTTGATTTTTTGTTTATTCATTTTATTTTATTCTCTTCGTCTTTTTCTGTTTTCTCGTTTCTTTCATTTTGTTTTATTTCACTTACTAACATTTGTATTAATTCTTATTTTCTTACATTCATTTGTTTTTCCTCTTTCCTTTTTTTCCTTATGATATCTATTTACCTTGAATCTTCCTTTACTTGTATTGAACCAAACCTCAATTTTAATGGTCTTCTCTTCTTACGTACTAGAATATTGAACCATAACTCTTTTTAGATTTTTTTTTTTAAATACTAGAATATTAAACCAAATCTCACTTTTTTTATGTTTTTTCACCTCTTACATACTAAAATATTGAACCAAATCTGACTTTTTAATGCTTTTTTTTTCTTTATACTGAAATATTAAACGAAATCTCACTTTTTTTAATGCTTTTCTCTTCTCACAACATAATCAGCCCATTAAAATATAAACCAAATTTTTCTTTCCTCACTTTTTAATCCTTTTTCTCTTCTTACTTACTGAAACATTAAACCAAATTTTACCCTTTTAATGCTTTTTCTCCTCTCACATACATAAATATTGAACAAAATTTCACTTTTTTCATGTTTTTTTGTTCTTACATATCCAAAATATTGAACAAAATCTCACTTTTTTATGTTTTTCTTATCTAACATACTAAAAATATTAATCCAAATGTTACTATTTTAACACTGTTCTCTTCTTACACCACCACCACCACCACCACCACCAGAGCCAGAATGCCGAGTGGGGGCTACGCGACATAGACGACCTTGAAAAAGAGGCCAAGAAGAACGGGATGACCTTTGATGCCATGTTTAATATGCCAGCCAACAACAAGATCCTGGTGTGGCAGAAGGCTGAGAACGAGAGTGAGTAAGGTCAGGTCATAAGGTCACAGGGTCAGGAGGTTGTTTGGAAGTTCATCTGTTCCTCGTCCTTCTCCGCAGTGGCTCCGTTCACCAAAGAAATGTAGCTTAGCACTTTTTTTGTCTCATTTTAGCACCTAGCACCAGGTTTAGGGTTAAGGATCGGATCAGGTGAAGAAAATGAAGTTTGGATTCAGTGTTTTTAGTTTGTGAGAAGAGAAAAGTGTTGAAAAAGTTATATTTGAGAAGAGAAAAGCATTAAAAAGTAAGGTTTCATTCAATATTTTTTGGTACATATGAAGAGAAGAGCATTGAAAGGTGAGATTTGCTTCAATATTTAATCATATGAGAAGAGAAAAAGCTTTGAAAAGAGAGATTTGGTTGAATATTTCAGTATGTGAGAAGAGAAAACTGCTAAAAAAGTGAGAAAAGTAAATTTGTTTCATATTTCACTGGTCAAATCATGTTGTAAGAAAAGGACACCATTAAAAGTGTGATTTGTTTAATTTTTCAATACTAATCTAATCTTGTCATAAAAAAAGGAAAAACATCAAGTAGCAGAAGATTTTGTTATTATTTCAGTGATCTAATTTAACATCATAAAGAAAAAGAAATTAAGAAACAGGAGATATAAAAATATGAAAAAAAAACTGGAAATTCAGTCAACATTTCATCTTATCAAAAGGAAAATGCATTAAGAAACAGGATTTTAATATTGAAAAAACAAAAGATTCCAGCACCCTATAAAAGAAAGAGCATTCAGAAACAGAGAAGATTTTGTCAATATTTCAATGGTCCGGTGATGAAAGGAGATATTGCAAACATTCCAAGAAGCGTCACTAGTTTATTTACTTAGGCAAACAGGTGTGTCATTTGTGCCTAGCAGTGTTGGAAGTGTTATGTCATGATGCCTTGTTAACCCCTTCAGTACTGGAATGCATTTTTATCATGAATTTTTGGTGTGATTAGATGATTTTATTGACATTAGAAAGAGTTTATAGAGGTTGGAAGATTAATGGCCTGAGTCTTCACTGTTTTAATCCCCACATAAGTTTCTAAAGCTGTATAAAATTGCCAAATAGTTAGCAGAATGAATATGGAAATGTGAGTTTTGTGTAGGATTAAACCATTTGATTGACATTAGCAAGAGTTTATGGAGGTTGGAAGGTTAATGGAAAGTCTTCACTACTTTAATCCCTACATAAATTTTTGAAGCTGTACAAAATCACCAAATAGTAAGCAGAATGAATAAGGGAATGTGAGTTTCGTGTACGATTAGACAATTTTATTTACACTACGAATAGTTTATGGATGTCAGAAGATTAATAGCCAGAATCTTCATTTTAATCCCCACATAAGTATCTGAAGCTGTATAAAATTGCCAAATAGTAAGCAGAATGAATATAAAAATGCATCCTGGTACTGAAGGGGTTAAGAGAATCACACCCCCACAGTCCACAGCCCCACAGCCCACAGCCCACAGCCCCCACAGTATTCAGTATATGTGTAGTATGATAAGTTTGCGTCCTTCTATCACCCGCACTCAAAAACACTGAGTCACTATGCAATATATACAGCTTCCATTGAGGTGTGCATGCAGTGTAAGGTTGTGATCACTTAAATAGGGTTACAAAAATATTAAAAAAACGTCCAGCATACTTTTTTCAAATAGTGCAGAGCGATTCAAGATGAGAGGCAGAATATAGAGGATTTGATCTCTTATGAGTTGAAATTTGTAGGTTTTTGAATAGCGCAGGGCTTGTAATAGTTGTTTTTGTGGGATTGTAGGGATTAAAGATGAGAGGCAGAATATAGAGGATTTGATCTGTTATGTGAGTTGAAATATAAATTGTACTTGTTTTTAATAGTGCAGAGCTTGGATTAATTGATTTTTGATGAGATGAAGGGATTAAAGATGAAAGAAACAAGTTAATATAGAGGATTTGATCAGTTATATGCATTGAAATATGTGCAATATAGATTTTTTAAAAGTGTATAGCTTGGATTAAATGATTTTTGATGAGATGAAGGTATTAAAGATAAAAAAAAAAAAAGAGGATTTGATCAGTTTATATGAGTTAAAATATGTACATTATATATTTCTGAAAAGTGTATAGCTTGGATTAAATTATTTTTATGAGATGAAAGGATTAAAGATGTGAGAAGTTAATAGTGATGAATTGAAGGGATGAGAGACAGAATATGAAGGATTTGATCAATTAAATGGGTTGAAATATGTACATTATAGCTTGGATTAATTGACTTTGGATGAGATGAATGGGTAGAAAAACAGGATAAAGAAAGGAGACAGGTAAGATTCATAAAAGGTAATGATAATAAGTAAAATAGGATTAAATGATAAGAAAATAAGAAGGAAAAGATAGGATTAACAGATAGAATAAGGGAAATAAATCAGGGAATAACATGTTGAAGTTTGAAGAGTTTGACTATATAAGGTAGAAATTAAGATGTAAACTGATTTTGAGGTTTAACTTAGTAATGATTTTTATATTTAACTTAAGGTTCAGGGAATTTATTTATTTTTTTTTTTTATATATATATATATATTATTCATTTATTTATTGTTATTATTTTTCTTATTTGCGTGTAAGAATAGATTAAAATTTACAGTAATTTTGTGATTTTAGAGTTTCTAGTGTTTTGTGGTATACAGAATCTTGAAAGTGAGAATTTCTAAGTGTTTTTAGTATACAGAATGTTTTATATATTTTTTTTTTTTTTTTTTTTTGGGGGAAGGGTTGGTATATATGTACAGAATTTTTAAAGTTAGAAATTTTAAATATTTTATGGTATACAGAATCTTTTTTTTTTTTTTTTTTTTTTTTATACAGAACCTTTAAAGTTAGAATTTTCAAAGTGTTTTCAGCATACAGAATCTTTAAAGTGATAATTTTAAAGCATTTTTTTTGGTATACGGAATATGTTTAGTGCTTTTGGTACACATGTAACAATAGATAAGACGTTAAGATAATGTTTAAATTTAGCAACATTCAGGGACTACTTTTGATGTATAATAGATGAAAAATAACCAACAATGAGACTTAACTTAAAATTTGGAAAGTGGTGCGTCTTAAGAAATATAGATAAATTTAGGATTATTTTGATATCTAACTTAAATTTGTCTTAAGTATTTTGCAGCTCTAAGTATAGAATAAATACATGCATAGTAATTCCCATCCTAAACCTTACAATAAAGTGTTCTTACTGTATGAGAGAGACAAATAATAGTATGTTGTATTTTTCTAACTTAAAGATAAATTAGTGATATACATTTATACAGATTTTTAAAAGGCTTAAAAAAAAGATAGTTCTTTGATTTATATTCTTTATTTCTTTACTCCATTGATTTAGAAAAGAGTGATATGTTTTATTTATTTATTTATTTATATTATCTACTTAAGAAAAGAAAGTATGTATTTATTTTTTTTTATTTTATCTAATCCATTTCTGATCAACATGCTGTGATAGGCAAACCGGTGCTGGGAGACATGTATAGTTCACTCTGATATAGTTACCCCAATTCATGTATTTTGACTGTAACAATAGCTTCTGCAGAATAAAATAAAATAATGCTGGCAACCCTTCCTGGTATTACCTATTGAATCCCCAAGACAAGTGTATGTGTATTCTGAGGTGTATTTTCATCTATTTGTGACACTTGAAACTTAGCAATGGTTCTTATATACTTTTTTTTTCTTTTTTCATATAAGTATAGTTAAGAGTTTCTTAAGTGTTTTTTTGGTATACGGAATTTTTAAGTGAGAATTTTTAAGAGTTTTATGATATACAGCATCTTTAAAGTGATAATTTTTAAGCCAAGGACAAAAAAAAAAAAAAAAAAAGAAAAAAGGCCCATTTGAGTGGTGGTTCCCTTAAACAAGTAGAAAGAAATTAACCCAAAGTCACGGAACACATGTCTCTTTTATCCCCCCAAGCTAATATTAGTAGTAGAGTTGTATTTTGCTAATGTCCTAATATAGATGTCCCTTCAGCTTTCCTCATTTCCAAGCTTCCCCTTCACAGCTCTTTCACGCAGCTGATTTGGTGTCATATACAAAGTCACACTATTGGTCAACAACACACACATGCACACACACTCTCCTCCAATTCCCTTATTTGTTATATTTTCACTTCTCTTATTCTTTCTTAATGTGTTATCCTCTTCCCTATTCATTATCTATTTTGTATCTGCTGTTTTATTACCATTTCCTCTTATTCCCTTATTCGTTAACATTTTCTCATTTCAATTTCCTCCTATTCCCTTATTCATTCATTACCATTTTCTTGTATTCTCATATTTGTTATCCATTTTCTTGTATCTGCTGTTTTATTATCATTTCCTTCTATTCCCTTATTTGTTATCATATTGTCATTCTAATTTCCTATTCCCTTATTCTTTATCATTCTCTTATTCATTATATTCATTATCTAGTTTCCTTCCTATCTACAGTTTTTTTATCATTTTCTCCTTCTCATTATCCGTTTTTCTGTCTATCTGCAGTTTTATTATCATTTCCCCCTATTCCTTTATTCATTATTATGTTTTCATTCCCATTTACTCCTATTCCTCTATTTATCATCCATTTCTCTTTCTATCTATTGTTTTTTTCTCTCTCTCCCTTGTTGACCAATAGTGTGGCTTCATATATGTGACGTCCAATCAGCTGCGTGAAAAAGAGTAGCTGGGAAAATAAGGAGAGCTGGAGGGATGTCTATATTAGGACAGTGCTGTAGTTTTATTCATTTTTATGTAAGTGAGGAAAGCTGGCCAAGGTTATGAAAAAAGGCACATTTAGAATGCCAGTCACCGAGAGTTGGCTTAAAGAAAGGATAAATGTCTTGTCTATTGTTTATTAATATGCTGAAATAGAATAGCAATGGTCTCACTCACACACACACACACACACACACACACACACACACACACACACACACACACGTAGATATGGATAAAGGTTACTATGACACACTCGAACCCTGTAATATACAAGTAAATGCACACATAGATAAATCACACACACACACACACATACGTATACATACATACACACTGCATTCATCTCGTTAAGGAAAAATACTTGGACATGCGCGTAAATCCTGGAAATTGAGGTAAATATGGAGGAGGGAGGAGGGACCGCTTGTGTGTGTTCCGAGGCTGTCTTTGGGGAGGCGATGAACGGGCACATAACCCTCCCCTTATTTAACTCATTTTGGGGGTCATTTATCTACCCACGAGGCTAATACTGGCTTTCATTCATTCCCTGAGTCTGGAAACACGAGATGGTTCAGCTAAATCCTCACTTGCAGAGCGGGAGGGAGAATGTGGGGGTGTTGATCTTTGGGTCCTATATTTACGATATTTACGTAATTTAAACCATTTTGAATATCGCAAGAAGAAAGAAGGCACCCAGGCTGAAATGTACCAAGTTTTCCGACGTGGCAAAAACTTTAACTAACATACAAATTATAAAAATCTGACCGGGCACAGTAATAAGAGCGCAGGATCCACTGAAGTGAGTGTAATTTTCACCAACGGCACCATCAAAACATCAAAATATCGAGAGCAAAAACACAGCCAGACAAAGTTATATTATCTTTTCTAAATAGTAAAAAATTTGCTTTCCAAAGAAATAAAGAAAGCACGAATATCTTGCTGTATAAAGAAATATGTATTTTTGCATTCGGCATCATAATCACGTTAAATTGGAAAATACTGATAGATAGACTTGATTTTGTTAAATATTATTACTTGGAACATGTTTTTCATATTTTTAAAGTTTTATATCAATCACTAAAACAATCCTAGGCGTGCTAGTTAAAAAAAAAATATTTTACAAGTGACATTAATGTTGAAATTTCGATAAACAAAAAACACAGCTAGACTCGACGTTATTATTTTTTTAAGACTAGCCATGCCTTACCATTAACAAATCAGATATCAAAACAATGCCAACTCTATTAATAAAAAGAAACCATATGTTGCTCTGGTGCCGAGATAGTTATTTTTTCACCTCTGTTGCTTGGCTCCACCTCTTCCCTTCCCCTCCCTCTCCTCTACCTACCCACCACTCCCTCCTCATGCACCTCCTCCTACCCTCAGTCTCGAAAACACGTAAAAACACATCAAAAACCCGATATAATACGCATTATGTGTCATTGGAAGTGTCAGCGGTCAGGATGGGTGGAGCTATAGGAGGAAGTCAGGGGCGGGCGGTGGATGGGTGGGGGAGAGGGCGGCGCAAGGATTTAGGATACCCTAGCTGGTGTGTGGTGTGGTGTGGTGTGGTGGTGGTGTCGCATACTGTGGTATGGTATGATGTTGTTTTCAAAGGTACAATCCGATAAAGTGTGTGTACGTGTGCGTGTGTGTGTACGTGTGCGTGTGTGTGTGTGTGTGGGCGACTGGTGGATGGCAGATTTGGGCGGCTGGTGTGTGGGTGTGATTTGGTATTAACTGTTCTCTCTCTCTCTCTCTCTCTCTCTCTCTCTCTGTGTGTGTGTGTGTGTGTGTGTGTAGCGTCGATATCAGATCAATTTGCGAGTATAAATAACATGTTAATATGTGTGTGTGTGTGTGTGTGTGTGTGTGTGTGTGTGTGTGTATGTATGTCCTGAGTGAAAAGAGCTAGAAAGAGAGAATAAATTAAGGATCGCTGCAGATCGTTATAAAATGAGGCGAACTTCTTGACTATTCAGTAGAAGCATAGCGATAGTACCGGTAACTCTGACTAAGTAATGAAATATGACAAAAATTCCATAAATGGGAAAATGCGAAGTAAGTCCATTTTCTATTTAGTGGAGCACGTGAATGTGAAAAATTGTAGCATAAATCATGGGAAGCACAAATATGGTAACAATGGAAGACAAAACACACAAAAAAAAGAAGACAATCAAGAAAGACAAGAGGAAACACAATATCCATTAAACAAAAAAAAAAAAATAAATAAATAAATAAATAAAAAAATAAAAAAATAAAAAAATAAAAACAACACTTTCAGCAAACAAAACACACTAGAAACCCTAAAAAGTATATAAAATAAGACTAAACACGCAAGTCCACCTTCACTTTGGCTCAAGACAACAACAACAACAATGGCCGCCGAGCAGGACGAGGATCTCCTTGATAACTGGGAGGAAATTGACGAAAACCCGGTACGTTCACCCTTTACCGGTATACTGGGACCACTGGGGGGCTTACACGGGGGGAAGGGGGGCCGTGGGGGGGCTCAAGGGGGGCTGTAAAGGGGTGAAATAAGGGGAAAATAAGCGGGCAGTCTCCCTCACTGGGGCCACAACGGGGTGTATTTAGGGTGACGGGTGACTTTAAGGGTGTATTTAGGGTGATTAGGGTTACTAGGGCCCTTTAGGGTGATTAGGTTAAGGGTTGGCTAGGGTGACTAGAATAACCAGGGTGAATATCAAGTTTAGAGTCATTTTAAGGTGATTAAGATTTTTAAGGGTGATTTTAGGGTGAAGGGGGATACTTAGGTCATTTTTAGGGTGATCAGGGACAGAGATGGGGTTATATAGGGTGATTTTAAGGGTTTTGAGTAGGGTGAAGACACATAAGGTGGTTTAAGGGAGGTTTTAGGGTGACGGGGGCTTGTAAAGGGTTGTTTTAGGGTCTGTGTGTCAGGAGGGTGTATCATGGGGCCAGGGTGTCAGGGAGTGTGTGTCAGGGGTGGCAGTGTGTCAGGAAAGGTGTCAGGTGGCCAGGGTGTAAAGGAGGGTGTGTCAGGGGCCAGGGTGGCAGGAGGGTGTGTCAGGGGGCCAGGGTATCTAGGAGGGTGTGTCAGGGAACCAGGGTGTCAAGGAGAGTGTGTTAGGGTGGCAGTGTGTCAGAGGGTGGCTAGGGAAT
>NC_059259.1:7944795-7947295 GCF_017591435.1 Portunus trituberculatus | reverse complement strand
GGTGTGTGGAGTGTGTTGTGGTCTCAGTCCTACCCGAAGATCAGTCTCTGAGCTCTGAGCTCGCTCCGTAATGGGGAAGACTGGCTGGGTGACCAGCAGGCGACCGAGATGAATCTCACACCACTTCTTTCTATCTCATTTCTCTTTTCACATTTTTTTCTCTTTATTTATCTCTCTTTTCTCTCTCTCTCTCTCTCTCTCTCTCTCTCTCTCTCTCTCTCTCTCTCTCTCTCTCTCTCTCTCTCTCTCTTCACATTTGGATGTAAAAAAGTTTAGTTTACATAAAAGAAGAATAAAGGGATTAATTTTATATATATTTTAGGTAACGTAATGAATTAACACCGTAAAATTTGTCTTGAAAATTTTTGTAAAGAATTAAGAAGAGAAAAAAAATGTTCGTCTGAAAAAAATATAGAAGAAAAGATGGAAATTATTTTTTTTTTCTATTATTTATTTTTTTCTACTAGGGTGGAAAAAAAAATGATGATGTGGTTCTGCTCAAAAGAAATGTTGAAAATTGTGAGGAATTTTGGGAAGAAAGTTATTAGTTGCCTGAAATAATATAGAAAGAGAAGAAGTTATTATTTTTTTTGAGCTGTAAAATTTAAAAACATGCTTCCATTTGAAAAGAAATGTTGAAAATTGTGAGGAATTATGGGAAAAGAATATTAGTTGTCAGAAGGAATACAAAGAAAAAGAAATTTGAAGTTATTTATATTATTATTTTTTTTTTTCTACTTCTAGTGTGGAAAAAAATTAATGATGTATTTCTGCTCAAAAGAAATGTTGAAAATTGAGGAATTATGGGAAGAAAGTTATTAGTTGTCAGAAAGAGAGAGAAAGAGAAGATGACGTTATTTTTTACATTTTCTGAGCTGTAAAATTTTAACTCATGCTTCCGTTTAAAAGAAATGTTGAAAATTGTGAGGAAAGTTGTTAGTTGTCTGAAAAAATATAGAAAGAGAAAGATTTGAAATTATTATTATTATTTTATTTATTTTTTTTAGTTTTCTATTTCTAGTTTACAAAAATTTAAATGACTTGCTTCTGTTTGAAAATAAATGTTGAATATTGTGAGGAACTTTGGGAAGAAAATGTTAGTTGTCAGAAAGGATATAAAGAAAAAGATTTGAAGTTACTTATTTATTTTATTTATTTTTTTTTTTAGGGTGTAAAAAATTTAATGATGTGGTTCTGTTCAAAAGAAATGTTGAAAATTGTGAGAAATTATGGGAAGAAAATGTTAGTTGTTTAAAAAAATATAATGAGAAAGTTTTGAAGTTATTTATTTTTTTGTAATTTTCTATATTTAGGTTGCAAAAAATTAAATGACGTGCTTCTGTTTAAAAAGAAATATTGAAAATTGTGAGGAATTATGGGTAAAACAAGGAATTATGGGTAAAAAAGAGAAATTCAATATAAATTATGCTTGAATTTAGAAACACTGCTCTCACCATGACTTTTTCAAGGCCACAGAGATGACTAGCAGAGTTTTCAAGAGTGTTTCTCCAGTTAATAATGTAGAAATCTTGTAACTGTATCAATAACCGTAAAAACACCATTGAAAATCACTCTTCTCTCTCACCACGACTGTTTTCCAAGGCCACAGAGATGATTAGCAGGTTTTGAAGAGTGTTTCTCCAGTTAATAATGCAGAAATCTTGTCATTCTGCCTCTAGAACCATAAAAACACTCTTGAAAATAGCTCTCGTCTTTCACCATGACTTTTCTAAGGCCACAGAGATGACTAGCAGGGATGATTAGCAGGTTTTGAAGAGCGTTTCTCCAGTTAATAATGCAGAAATCTTGTCACTCTGTTCCTTAAACCATAAAAACAACCCCTTCAATATGGAAACACATTTTTACCTTAATTTTGGGGTATGATTGGACGATTTTTATTGACATTACGAAGGGTCTATGGAGGTCAGAAGATTAATGGCCAGAGTCTTCACTATTCTATTTCTGAAGCTGTATAAAATCAAAATAGTAACCAGAATGAATATAAACACGTGTCCTGCTACTAAAAGATTAAAAAAACTTGTATAAACTTTAAGCTTTTTGAAATATTGAGGTGAAGGCAAAAGAGATGGAGAATATGAGCCTAAGGTTGAATTTATTAGGTAAGTCTAGTCCTACTCTGATCCTTATGACAACCAGATCATTAGTGGAACTGGTGAAGATAAGGAAATAGAGAGAGAGGGAGAGAGATGTGTAAAAGAGAGAGGGAAGGGAAAGGAGAAAATAAATAAAACACAGGAGGATGAAAATAAATGAATAAGAAGCACAGAAGGGTGGAAATAAAAATAAAACAAAATACAAGGAAGGATCAAAATAGTAAAGATAGGAAAAGATGTAAATAGAAAAACATAAGAAAAAATAAATGAAAAAGCAAAAGATGAAAATAGAGAAAAGGATCAAGGAAAGAATAAAGAAAAATAATATATATACAAGAAAATAAGAAAGGATGAAAATAAATAGAAAAGACAATGAAGAAATAAAA
>NC_059259.1:7904795-7909795 GCF_017591435.1 Portunus trituberculatus | reverse complement strand
TACTACTACTACTACTACTACGACTACTACTACTATTCATCCTTCGTCCACTTATTTTATGATTCTGCTACTATTATTTCTACAAGATCAGCTACTACTACTACTACTACTACTACTACTACTACTACTACTACTACTACTACTACTACTTCTACCACTACCACCACCACTACTACTACCACTACACCCTTACCATTTCTCTATCAACATCTCTCTCTCTCTCTCTCTCTCTCTCTCTCTCTCTCTCATCTATCTATCTATCAATCCTCCATTTTTCTCTCCTAACCTAACCTATCCTAACCTAACCTAACCTAACCTAACCTACCTTATTTTAACCCACCAGCAATGTTAGGTCACCAGGCAGGTCAAGTGGACTTCGAGGTGGCGTACACACAGCTGGCCACGTGCACAGCTGGCCAGCACGTGAGGAAAGCCAAAGTACGGCGCCTGGTGGATATGATATCTGCGCACGGCAAGATCCACTCTCTAGGTACGCCTTTTCACTCACATAGACGGTAACGCAGCGAAACACACTCTAGTGTCTTTTAACATACTAAGACATGTAGTTTGTGTTTCCTTGGTTGTTAAAATGTTGCCTAGTATATATAAACACTGCAAAACACTTCTAACACGCTCAAATATGCTTCAAAAGGGTTCTATTGTATGCAAACACACTTGAAAACACTGTTAACTCAAAAAAACACACTCAAAAATGCTCGTATCACATCCAAACACACTCAAAATATTCTTAACACACCCAGACACACTCAAAAATACTCTTAACATACCCAAACATACTCAAAAATTTTCGTATCACATCCAAACACACTCCAAAATACTCTTAACGCACTCAAAAATACTCTTAACACACTCAAACACACTAAAAATACTAGTAACACAAATAACCACACTGAAAAATACTCTAAACGCACCCAAACACTAAAAAATATTCTTAACACACCCAAACACTCTCAAAAATGCTCGTAACACACAAACACACTAAAAAAATACTCTTAACGCACCCAGATACTCAAAAATACTCTCAACACACCCAAACACACTTCTCACCCTATCAAACACACCTAAACACTTAAACGTACACAAACACACCAGAACACACTCAAACACACCTAAGACACTCACACACACCACAACACACCACAAACATACAGACACAAGACTCGCCACATACAAAATAACTCTTAACACACCCTAACACACTCTTACACACCAAAACGCGCTTAAACACACCCTAACACACCTAAACATTCACAAAACACACTTAAACGCACTTAAACACACCCCAAAACACACCTAAATATACTCTAACACACCAAAACACACTCCAACACACCAAAACATCCCAGAACACACCAAAACACACTAAAATACACTAAAACACACTTAAACACACCCTAAAACACACTCCAACACACAAAACACACTAAAATACACTAAAACACACCAAAACACACCTAAACACACTCCAACACACCATAACACACCAAAACATCCCAAAACACACTAAAACACCCCAAAACACTCTCAAAACACACTAAAACACCCCAAAACACACTCAAAACACATCCAAAACACAACTAAACACACTCCACCACACCAAAACACACTTCACCACACTTCACCACACTCTAACACACCCTAACACACTAACACACCCCTTTGTACAACCCCAGACACCCTCTCCGTGGTGATCATGGCGCTACGGTGCATCCAACACCAGCGTAGACATGACTTGCATAGATACTTGGACACCGCTCTCCACTCCCTTCTGAAGCAGCAACAGCCTGATGGGTCCTTCGCCGGTAACCTACACACTACCGCTCTGGCCCTGCAGGTATGTGGTAGTAGTAGTAGTAGTAGTAGTAGTAGTAGTAGTAGTAGTAGTAGTAGTAGTAGTGGTAGAAGTGGTATTATTATCATTATTATTGTTATTATTATTATTATTATTATTATTATTATTATTATTATTATTATTATCATTATTATTAGCTTTATTCTCTCACTATGACTGTTTTCCAAGGCCACAGAGATGATTAGCGGGGTTTTCAAGAGTGTTTCCCAGTCAATAATGTAGAAATCATGTCACTTTGCCTCTAGTATCGGAAAATCACCCTTAAAAACTCGTATCACTTTAAATAAACCCTTTGAAATAGTGGAGGTGAAGCAGAGAAGTGTTTGAGAATCTTTTTTTTTATGCAAGAGGGGAAGCTGGCTAATGACAACAAAAAAAGTAAAAAAAAAAAAAAAGGTCTACTTGATTGCCAGTTTCCTAAAAGATTACTAGAGTTAGCCTAAAATCCGGAACAAATACCTTGAATACGAGTTTAACACACGAAAACCACTCCTAACTATTCTACACCCCAAACTCTGGAACTCCCTGCCTGCTTCTATATTTCCATCTTCCTATGACTTAACTTCCTTTAAGAGAGAGGTGTCGAGACATTTGCCCCTAAAATTTGAATAACTCTTTCGATTCTTTAACGGAGACTACAACTCAAGATGGCGTTTTTTTTTTCTAATATTCCTTTTGGCCTTGGTAGTTCTCCCTCTTACATCAAAAATACTGACACATCTTCATAACTTGACTATTTCTTTCGATTCTTTAACGGAGACTACAATTCAAGTGAGCCTTTTTCTCTAATATTCCTTTTGGCCTTGGTAGTTCTTGCTCTTACATCAAAATACTGACACACCTTCATAACCTGCTCCCACAAATGTTTCAGGCGATGCTCTCCAGCCAGCTAGCGGGGTCTTGGAATGCTACAAGAGCCCAGCAGTTTGTCTTGTCCCACCAGCGCCCAGACGGTTCCTTTGGCAGCCTGTTTGACACCATTGCCGTGCTCCCTCTCCTTGGCGGCCGCACCCTCCTGGACGTGGCGCTGCGCAGGTGTCCCAGTGTGGAGGGGGACACGGTAGACTCCCATGATGCACCTGGTGAGTGTTAGAGGGCTAGTAAGGGACAGGGAAAGGTGGTTAGATTGGGTTGGGTTAAGTGTGTGTGTGTGTGTGTGTGTGTGTGTGTGTTGTGGTTTGTTTGGTTTTGGGTTGGAGAGAGAGAGAGAGAGAGAGAGAGAGAGAGAGAGAGAGAGAGAGAGACTAACATTAACCAACCAACCCTTCTAAACACACACACAGAAAAAATAATAAATAAAAAAAAAATAAATAAAAAAACAACCACCCTGACCTTACATGACCTCATTTCTCCCCCCGTGGCCCCCCAGTGGACGGCTTTGACCTGCCTGATGACACGCCCCCAGTTCCCACGGGTCTTCCTCCCCAGCTGGACCCCGCCAACACCACGGAAGAGCCCCAGGTGAGTACAGGTTGGGGTGAGCAGGTAACCTCATTAAAACTGCAGGAGTATTGGTTTTATTGGTTTGAAATAGGGAGGGAGAGAGAGAGAGGGAGTGGGAGAGGGTGAGAGAGAGAGGGAGAGGGGAAGAGAGAGGGAGAGGGAGGGGAAATTACATGAGGAAAGGGAGTATAAAGAGAGGGAGAGAGGTGGGTTGCATAGAGAGAGAGAGAGAGAGAGAGAGAGAGAGAGAGAGAGAGAGAGAGAGAGAGAGAGAGAAGTTTATCTATTTTTCATCACTATCTTCATCATCTTGTTCTTGTTGTTTTGTTCTTCTAATTCCTTCTGTTCCTGCTTCATTTCATTCACTTGCGTTAGGAAAGGATAGCAAAGAACAAGGCTCCTCCCCACCCACCCACTCCCCAGCACACATCTTAAACATACACCTGTCCACACTTACCTACTCACACCTGTTCTTACCTTAACCCCTTTAGTGTTGACATTTTTACCTTGAGTTTTTTACAATGGACCATTTTATTGACATTAGGAAGGGTCTATGGAGGTCAGAAGATTAATGGCCACAGTCTTTACTATTTTAATCCCCGCATAAGTTTCTGAAGCTGTATAAAATCGACAAATAGTAGGCAGAGTGAATATGAAGAATTATGATTTTATGGCGGTTTAAGACAGTTTGGCATATTTTGAGGATATTTTAAGACAGCTTGGCATGTTTTGAGGACATTTTAAGACAATTTGGCTTCTTTTAGGGGCATTTTAAGACAGTTTGGCTACGATAACACCATTTTCTTGACATTAGAGAAGGTCTATGGAGGTTTGAAGATTAATGACCAGAGTCTTCACTATATTAATCCCCAATCAAATCCATGAAGACGTTAAAATTCCACCTCAAAACCAACCAAATCGAGTAACAGAAAAGGATAGCACAGTGGAAGGCCTCTCCCCCCCACGTATCTACACCCAAGCTAACCTAATCTAACACCTCTTCCTACCTGTTTCCCGCAGATCCAGGTGACTTACGTGATCTGGAAAGGTAACAACGCCTCTCTGAACTACAACCTTACCTTAAATGTGGCGCCAAACACAACTTTCCTGGAGGTTATGAAGACTGCAGCTGAGATGGACGAGAGATATGTGTAAGTAAGAGAGAGAGAGAGAGAGAGAGAGAGAGAGAGAGAGAGAGAGAGAGAGTATTATATTCTTAAACTCTTCTGCATCTTTTCTCGTTTTCTTTCAGCGGGTTCTAGTGGAAGTTATTGGGTTTTAGTGTTTTCTTGGTTCTAGTGGTGGTTTAAGAGGTTCTACTGGAAATCATTTGGTTCTCAAGTGTTTTTGTGGTTCTAGTGACAGCTGTGGGGTTTTTAAGTGTGTTTTTGTGGTTCTAGTGACAGCTGTGTGGTTTTGAAGTGTGTTTTTGTGGTTCTAGTGACACTTGCGGGGTTTTAAGTGTGTTTTTGTGGTTCTAGTGGAAGTTGTCAGGTTTTGAAGTGTGTTTTTGTGGTTCTAGTGACACTTGTGGGGTTTTAAGTGTGTTTTTGTGGTTCTAGTGGAAGTTGTCAGGTTTTGAAGTGTGTTTTTGTGGTTCTAGTGAAACTTGTGGGGTTTTAAGTGTGTTTTTGTGGTTCTAGTGACAGTTGTGGGGTTTTTAAGTATTTTTTGTGGTTCTAGT
>NC_059259.1:7897295-7899795 GCF_017591435.1 Portunus trituberculatus | reverse complement strand
TGGTGCACAAATCTCAAGGTAAAATGCGTCCCAGCACTGAAGGGGTTGAAATAGTGAAGACTGTGGCCATTAATCTTCTGACCTCCATAGACCCTTCCTAATGTCAATAAAATGGTCTAATGGCACTCAAATCTCAAGGTAAAAATGCGTCCCAGCACTGAAGGGGTTGAAATAGTGAAGACTGTGGCCATTAACCTTCTGACCTCCATAGACCCTTCCTAATGTCAATAAAATGGTCTAATGGCAGTATGGCACTCAAATCTCAAGGTAAAAATGTGTCCCAGTACTGAAGGGGTTAAGAGTGATAATGATAATGTGAACCAGAGCATCTTTTCATCTATGGCTTAGTTTACAAAGCGTTATGCAGTTTAACCCCTTCAATACTGGGACACATTTTTACCTTGAGATTTGAGTACGATTAGACCATTTTATTGACATTAGGAAGGCTCTATGGAGGTCAGAAGATTAATGGCCACAGTCTTCAGTATTCTAATCCCTTCAGTACTGGGACACATTTTTACCTTGAGATTTGTACCATTAGACCATTTTATTGACATTAGGAAGGGTCTATGGAGGTCAGAAGATTAATGGCCATAGTCTTCACCTTTTTAACCCTCCTCATGAGTTTCTGAAGCTGTATAAAATCACCAAATGGTCACCACAATGAGTATGGAAACGCGTCATGGTACTGAAGGGGTTAAGAGTTTCAAGTTTGGCTATGGCTCAAGGTATCCAGCGCAGTGTGAGGAGGAGAAAGAAAGAAGGATTGAAGGATGGGTGAAGGAAATGAAGGAAGGACGAGAGGTGAAGTAGAGATAATGGTGTAAGGGCGACGAAGGAATGAAGGAAGGGTGAGAGGTGAAGTAGAGATAATGGTGTAAGAGGGACGAAGGAATGAAGGAATGAAGGAAGGATGAAGGAAGGGTGAAAGGTGAAATAGAGATAATGGTGTAAGGGCGACGAAGGAATGAAGGAAGGAATGAAGGAAGGATGAGAGGTGAAAGATAAAGAATGATGTAAGGAGGAGGAAAAAAATGGAAGAATGAAGGAAGGGTGAAGGAAATGAAGGAAGGACGAGAGGTGAAATAGATAAAAAAATAACTAGTTTGGTTCAAGATATCAATAATGTATCAACCACGTATCATTCAGCCTAAAAATGTATCAAAAAATGTATCGATATCTATTCATTACCTACGTTCCTCTCCCTCCATCGCTCTCCTTTTTAATTTTTTGTTTGTCACGTTCATTATGTCCCTCTCGAGTCTTCCCAGGGGTCAGTGTGTCTCGAGTCGTGGTGGGGGTGATGTGCCGCTCCTTCTCTCCTCATCACTACTGGGCATTGTAATCTGGTGAACTGGGAAGGTTGGAGGAGTGAAGAGGTTTGGTGATAAGGTAATGATATAATGTTGGTGCTCTCTCTCTCTCTCTCTCTCTCTCTCTCTCTCTCTCTCTCTCTCTCTCTCTCTCGTAGTTGTACAGGTGAACACTAGGTAAGAATTTGAAGCCTCGAAGCTCAGAATTCGACACACACACAAACACACACACACTCTCTCTCTCTCTCTCTCTCTCTCTCTCTCTCTCTCTCTTACTTCTACAGGTGAACACTAGGTTAACATTTTGAAGCCTCGAAGCTCAGGATTCGACACACACAAAAAAAAAAAAAAAAAATGAGAAGAAACTAGCTCTCTCTCTCTCTCTCTCTCTCTCTCTCTCTCTCTCTCTCTCAATTCAAACAACCTTCAATTCGCTTCCTTTCTTTATTCAGACAGCACAAAACACGTCACATCTTTCACAATTAATAATATCTCTTGTTATTTCCTTATTCTATTCCTTTAAGGCAGTTTTGATATGTTAAATACTTGTAAAACCCGTCCTGATTGTCTCTAATGGCCATAACAGCGATAATAATGACAACAGCAATGATAAATTATGCTACAGCCTTTTCAGCTCGCTAAGACAACAATAATAATAATAGTAATGACATAAACACGAGCTCAACCAATTAGAATGAAGGAAAAAAAAATTGTCATGACGTCACCGGAAACTAAGCCAATCAGTACACGTGGATTTGTTTTGTTATTGTTGGTGACGTCATGCGCTCTCGACCAATCAGAGTGCAGCTTGTGTCCCTCTTAGCCAATCAGCGCCTGGGATCATCAACATTCACACTTGCGCGAAAGGGAAGCATAAATTTCCTAATAAAATGACACAAAAACACACAATAAAACATCTTTCCTGAAAAAAATAGAGGGAAAAAAGGAAAATGAAAATAAAAAAGCAGGATTGGGTAATAAACAAGAGGAAAACTACAAGAGAGAGAAAACAACAGTGCATTATTTTTTTCTGACATTCTGAGAAGCATCGTAGAAAACGGGACTATTTTAACAGACCCTTACAATTTAATGGCAGGCCTATTTAGGCTTACATAGGCTTTAGATAGGCTTAAATTTTTTCATTGGCTTGTGGCAGGGGAGGGGACCTGGAGGCAAAGGGGGCATTA
>NC_059259.1:7874795-7887295 GCF_017591435.1 Portunus trituberculatus | reverse complement strand
GAGAGAGAGAGAGAGAGAGAGAGAGAGACATTAATTTCGCCACTAATTAAATTCTTTTCATCCTTTCAACCTTCCCTCCCTCCCTCCCTCCCTCCCTCCCTCCCTCCCTTCCCTTATTTCCCTCCACCACAAACACCACAACAACACCACAACACCTCATCACATCATCCTTTCCTCATCTATTCCTTTATTTTCCACCACCACCACCACCACCACGACCTTACCTTTCAACCCTTGACCTTCTACAGGGAGTGGGCGGCGAGAGGACATACGAGGGGCGGTTCCAGGCTCCTGTGGGCGGGTCGGTGTGGCTGAGGACCTGGGCGTGGGACGTTGGGACAGGGAACAACTCAAAGAAGGGAATACAAACCACAATCTTTACTGACGTCTACCACACAGCAGCTGATGACCCTCCCAGCGGTGATCACAGCTGGTCCCTCTTCATCACCGATATCCTGGACGAGAAGGGTGAGCCAGGGTGACGAAGGGTGACGAAGGGTGAAAAGGGTGAAACAGGGTGAGAAATGATGTGTAGAGGAAGAAATAGAGTGAAAAAAGGTGAGAAGGAGTGTGGAGGAGGAAATAGATAATGGATAGGGTGAAGAAGGGTGAAAAAGGGTGACAAATGTGTAGAAGGAGAAATAGAGTGAAAAAAAGGGTGAGAAAGAGGAAAAAGATAATGGATAGGGTTAGGAAGGGTGAAAACCTGTATGTAGAGGGAGAGATTAGGGTGAAGAAGGGTTGAAGGATGGAAAAAGGCAAGAAATGGTGTGCAGGATGAGGGATAGGGTGAATAAAGGTGGGAAAGAGTGTGTAGAAGGAGATATAGGGTGAAGAAGAGTGAATAATGGATGAGGAAAGGCTTGTAGGATACGTAAGGTGGGAGATTAGGGTGAATAAGGATGGGAAAGGGAGCGTAGGGTGTGTAGAAGGTGAAATAGAGCAAGAAAGGGTGTGGCAAGATCTGTGTAGGGTGACGAAGTGTAGCAAATGATGAAACGGTAGAAAAAGGGTGAGGAAGGGTGTAAGAAAGGAAGAATAGGGAGGACTAGGGTGTGTAGAGTGAAGAAAAATGGGAAAGAATAGAGGTGGTTGTATAGAAAGGGAAAAATACCACCACCACCACCACTACTACTACTACTACTATTACTATTCGCAGAGAACCGACCATCTTGCAATTTTCTGAGTCGCATTTATGATCCTGAGGGGAGAGAGAAGTGTGACGAGTCTGGCTGCCCAATGGGGGACTTAACGGCAGCTCATGGGCCCCTAAGAGTGTCCGCGGCTAGGTAAGAACACGCACAGGTAAAGCGAGGGGTGTTCTGTGGTGTTGTGTGGTGTTTTAGGGTATTTTTTGAGGTGTTTTGGGGTGTTTCGTGAGTGTTATGGGGTGTTTTGAGGTGTTTTTCTGGTGTTTCTGGTGTTTTGAGGTGTTTTGGTTGTTTTGAGGTGTTTTTTGAGGTGTTTTGGGGTATTTTGGGATGTTGTGTGGTATTCTGGGTGTTGTGAGTGTTCTGAGATGCTTTCTGGTGGTGTCTAGTGTTTTAGGGTGTTTTTAGGGTGTTCAATGTTGTTTTGGGGTGCTCTGAAGGGTCATGGATGTGTTAGAGAGAGAGAGAGAGAGAGAGAGAGAGTGTCAGTCACAGTTTAGGTCCCATCAGGTCACATTAGGCCACTCATTCCACGCCAGGTCACACAATCCAGGTCACGCCCTCTATCTCTCTTCCCAGGTCACGATTCTCACGCAAGATGTACACCTCCACCAAGATGACCCTGCCTGACCTGACGGGGCCGCGGAAGCTGTACCTGGCTGTGATGGGCGCCCTTCACCCTGACCACCTGTGGGCGTGCACGAAGCTCAGACCAGTGCTGCCGAAGAAGGCCCGGGCGGTGTTCGATGCCCTGGGAGTGACTGGCAAAATCACACTCACACAGGCGTCACTTTTTGCCCCCACGGACGTCACCCTGGCTTTGGAGGGCCTGGGGGGGATTGCCGGGGGGTTCCACGTGCATGAGCTCCCTGCGTTACCTCAAAGGGACCCCGGGGTATCGCACTGCTCCGCCACAAAGGGCCACTATAACCCGTATGGTGTGGACGTGGCTACATCTCCTGAGCCTGGCCTCGGTGCGCACGATCAGTATGAATTGGGTGACTTGAGCGGGAAACACGGCATGCTACTGGGTTTAGAGGACGCTCAAGCTACTGTCACAGACCACAACTTGCCTCTCTTCGGCCCTCGCTCAGTGCTAGGTCGTGGTTTGGTCATACACAAGGCGGAGGGCGCGAGGTGGGTCTGTGCTAACCTCCGCCCCACTACACCACAGATCCGCGCCGCTGTGACCTTCAGATACCCGTTAGTTGGTGAGATGATATTTGAGCAAGAGGCAGATGACCCTCATTCCGATACCTCCGTGCTGGTCACCTACCTCGTGTACTCTGACGGCAGCAGGAACACCACAGGGGACCACCGCTGGCACGTGCACCTCCACCCCCCAGGCAGGGACTTCTATAACTGGACCAAGCGTTGCGTCAGTGCTGGCCCGCGGTACAACCCTTTCAAGGTACGGTAAAGCGCACACACTCGCACGCACACACACGCACACTTACACACACAAAAAAAAAAAACTTATAGAATTCTACAAAAAACCGATTAAGACCCATAATAAGCCATCATAATCCCACAAAACTCCATCAAAATCCATCTTAAACCCATTTAAACCCCACTAAACTACACTGAAACCGATTAAACTACAATAAAACCCACTTACACGCACTAAACCGATTTTAATCCCACTCAAATCCCTTTAAAACTCAACAAACCCCTTTAAACCCCATAGATCACTTTTAAACCCCACAAATTCCTTTAAATTCCACAAATTCACTTTAAACTCACAAATTCCCTTTAATCCCCAACAGATACCTTTTAAACCCGACAGATCCTCTTAAACCCCACAGATCCCCTTTAAAACCCCACTAACCTCCTTAAAACCCCACAAACCCCCTTTAAAACCCCACAAACTCCCTTTAAAACCCACAAAACCCCATGACACCCTATTTTCCCCCAGGTGAGCACACACGAGAGGCAATACAAGGGATGCAGCGTGGACACCCCTGCCAAATGTGAACTGGGGGACCTCTCTGGGCGTCACGGGAACGTCAGGGTCTCGGGGACAGTGAAGGGCGCCCCGGAGACACAAAGGATGATGACGGACACGAATCTTCCTCTCTCGGGGCCTCACAGCATCTTAGGACACTCCATTGTGATTCATGATGACTTTGCTCCAAAACATCGTGGTGATAGGATGGCCTGCATGAGGTAAGGACGCGGTAGGATGTCTCAGGAAAGGTCATTAGGATGTTTTTTTTAGTTAAGGCTTTTGTAATCCCTTGAGAATCTTTTTGTAATTCTTCGTGAGTCTTTGTAATCGTTTATAATCCTTTCTAGTCGTTTATAATCCTTTCTAATCATTTATAATCCTTTAAAATCCTTCATAACCTTTTCTAATCCTTCATAACCCTTTGTAGTCCTTCAGAACCTTTTAAAATCCTTCAGAAGCCTTTAAAATCCTTCATAACCCTTTGCAATCCTTCACAGTCCTATGCAATGCTTTATAATCCTATGTAACCTTCATATTAATCCTTTCTATTCCTTCTTAACCACTTGAAATCCTTCACAATCCTTTCTAATCCTTTTTAATCTTTCATAACTTTTCTAATCCTTCATAACCCTTTCTAATCCTTTATAATCCTATGCAATCCATCATAACCCCTTTGTAATCGTCTGTAATCCTTCACAATCCTTTCTAATCCTTTTTAATCTTTCATAACTTTTCTAATCCTTCATAACCCTTTCTAATCCTTTATAATCCTATGCAATCCATCATAACCCCTTTGTAATCGTCTGTAATCCTTCACAATCCTTTATAATTCTTCCCAGTCTTTTAAAATCCTTCATAGTTCCTTAAAATCCTTCACAATCCCACCCATTCCACCTGTTCCGCCCGCAGCATCCACCGCATCTTCCGTCACAAGGGCGTGGTGAGCAAGTGGCACGCGACGAGGGGGGCGGGGTCGGTGGAGGGCAAGATTGAATTCGTGCAGGAGTCAGAGTATGACCTGACCAACACTGAGGTGGAGCTGAGGGGCCTGGCGGGGATGGCCGGGGGGTACCACGTGCATATGGTGAGTGGTGGTGGTGGTGGTAGTGGTGGTGGTGGTCCGGTATTTTTTCGTTAATTTTTCAGATTTTTTTTTTTTTGCGTTTTTTTATCAATTTGATGTTTTTTTCTTTCTTTTTTTTTTTTTTTTGTTTTAGTGGTGTTTTAATTGTTTAGTTTTTAGTTTGTTTTAGGATTTTTAGTGTTTTATTTTCTTGGTTTGCTTTGGTGTGTTTTTTTTTTTTTTTTTACCTCCACTCATTCAGTTCTTCCTTTTCCTTTTCCTTTTTTTTTTTTCCCTGTTTTTCTAGTTCTTCTCATTACTCCTATTCTTCGTTTTGTTGCTGTTTCTCTCACTTATACCCTCACTCACACACACACCCACTCTCATCTTTCTCCCACACACTCACTCACTCACCCACTCATCCACCTACACTCATTCACTTACTCATCCACCTACACACACACACACACACACACACACCCAAACTCACTAACCCAAACTCACTCACTCACAGGTCCCAGTAGAAGCAGAGTTGGAGTTCCCCTGTGAAGCCTCCACAACACTGGGGCACTACAACCCTCTGAACATAACGCCCAGTGACTCTCCAGCACCCACGAAGGGCACGGATGACCTGTACGAGATGGGCGACCTCTCTGGGAAATACGGGGGTCTTCATGGGCAAACTTGGCTGCACGAGTTTTACAATGACACGAATCTGCAACTGTTTGGGCCCACCTCGATCATGGGACGGTCCGTGGTGATTCATAAGATACAGCAGAATGCGAGGTAAGTGTGTGTGTGTGTGTGTTGGGGGGACAGAGGTGGTGTTTGTGGGTGTGTGAGGGGGAGTGAGGGAGTGTTTTTTTTTTTTTTTTTTGTCATTTTTATTTTTGTAGTTTTTTTTTGTTATTTTCTCTTTCTTGTTTTTTTTTCTTATTTTTTTCTTCTCTTCTTTCTCTTTTTCTTTTCATCTTCTTTTCCTCCTCCTCTTACTTCTCCTCCTCCTCCTCCTCCTCCTCCTCCTCCTCCTCCTCCTCCTCCTCTCTCTCCTCCTCCTCCTCCTCCTCCTCCTCCTCCTCCTCCTCCTCCTCCTCCTCCTCCTCCTCCTCCTCCTCCTCCTACTACTACTACTACTACTACTACTACTACTACCACCACCACCACCACTACTCCCTCCCCAGGTGGTTCTGCGGCAGTATAGGATGGGGGTACTCACCTGCCGAGGCCCGCCAGGTGTCAGCCATCGCATCCTTCCACAACCCTCAAGGATACGCCGAAGGATACGTCAGGATGGTGAGTGAAGGATACGTTAGAATGTGTAGGATGTTTTAGGATGTAGGATACGGTACAGTGTGGTAGGGTAAAGTGAGAGATGGAAGGATACGTGGGTGATGGAAGGAGATGATAGGATAGTGTAGGATTGTAGGATGTTGTAGGATGTGTGAGGAGAGAAGTGTGATAGTGATAAAGAAAATGCATAGAGGAATAGAGAAATAAGTGAGAGAGAGAGAGAGAGAGAGAGAGAGAGAGAGAGAGTAGTAATTAAAGACAAAGTGGAGGAATATAGAATAGGGTAACGATTATTATTATTATTATTATTATTATTGTTAGTAGTAGTAGTAATAGTAATAGTAGTAGTAGTAGTAGTAGTAGTAGTAGCAGTAGTAGCAGCAGCAGCAGTAACCACGATAAGAGGAACAATAATAACAATGATTTTCTTTCTCCCTCACACACACACACACACACACACACACACACACACACACACACACACACACACACACACACACACACACACACAGCGTCAGTTGGTGTACATGGACGGTTCCTTTGGCGAGACTTTCATCGAGGTGAACCTGAAACACCCTGGCAGTAACAACAGGAACGTGGTCAGTGGATGGCATTACTTCATTAGCATCATTATTATTATTATTATTATTATTATTATTATTATTATTATTATTATTATTATTATTATGAGTCACCCTCTCATTAGTGTTATTATTTTCGCTCATCCTCTCATATTAGTGCTAACATTATTTTGACTCATTCTCTCATGCAAACTACGTAGTATTATTTTTTTACTCATTCATACTAGTTTTGACATATTTTTGACTCATTCTTTCATACTACTGCTAACAATTTGTACTCATTATCTTACTAGTATCAATAATTGTAACTCATTCTCTCATGCAAACTACATACATAATATTTTTACTCATTCATACTAGTTGACTCATTCTCTCATACTAGTGCTAATATAACTTTTACTCATTCTCTTACTAGTATCAATAATTGTAACTCATTCTCTCATGCAAACTACATGCACAATATTTTTACTCATTCACTAGTTTTAACATACTATTGACTCATCCTCTCATACTAGTGCTAATATAACTTTTACTCATTCTTTTACTAGTATCAATAATTTTAACTCATTCTCTCATGCAAACTACACACACAATATTATTACTCATTCACTAGTTTTAACATACTATTGACTCATTCTCTCATACTAGTGTTATAATATTGACTAGTACTAGTAAGATAATTTTTCCTAACCTAACTTTTACTCATTCTCTTGGTACTAGTGTAAACGATTTTGCCTCCTCCTCTCGTGTTAGTGTTAAAATATTGACTCATACTAGTGTTACGTCATTTTCACTCATTCATACTGTGAGTGAGGAAGACCAACAAAAATAGAGTAGAAAGAAAGGAAGTAGGATAACAAAGAAATTAATGAGGATATCTGCCGTGGTACAGTGGAACCATGCGTGCTTTGTGGTCCGAGGGATCTCCAAGCGCACGGGTTCGAATCCTGTCCACGGTCCGAGTGTAGGTTGGGCTTCCTCACTCGGGGTTTCCTAGCTGTGGGTTTTGAAATAGGAGGTACCACAATAAATTACCCTCTTTAGCCCATAAATTCCTGTGAAAAGCCCACGTGGTATAAATAAATAATAAAAAAAAAAGAAGAAAGGAAAAACAATAAGGGAAAAAAAAGACCTTACTTTATATATATATATCAATTTACACTCAGTCATTCCTCTCCTTTCTTACCAAAAAAAAAAAAAAAAAAAAAAACACGTAGGAGGATGTAAGATCATGTACGTGTAAGACCATGTACGTTTTGAGCCCTTGTACGTTTCCAGACGAGGCGACACAACTGGTCCGTGTACGTGAACCCTGTGGGAGTGGATGCAGGTGTGAAGTTTTTCCAATCCAGGTGTGTGGCTGCCGGGTACAGGTGGAATCCGTACCTCATCCACCTCGCCTTCCCTAATGACGTAAGTGGAGAGAGAGAGAGAGAGAGAGAGAGAGAGAGAGAGAGAGAGAGAGAGAGAGAGAGAGGGAGGGGAAGAATGAGAGTTGGAGGAATAAGGAGGAGAAGAAAGGGAAAGAAAGATTGAGAGAGAGAGAGAGAGAGAGAGAGAGAGAGAGAGAGAGAGAGAGAGAGAGAGAGAGAATGAGAGTTGGAGGAATAAGGAGGAGAAGAAAGGAAAGAAAGATTGAGAGAGAGAGAGAGAGAGAGAGAGAGAAAGGATTTATGCCTGTGTATTTGTCTATGTCTGTCTTTCTTTCTTACTTTCTCTTTATCTTTCTTTGTTCACTCTCTTTAATTATATCTTTTCGCTTTTTTTTCTCTCTCTCTCTCTCTCTCTCTCTCTCTCTCTCTCTCTCTCTCTCTCTCTCTCACATCACTAACCCCTCCCTCCCTCCCTCTCCCTTTCCCTTTCTCTCTCTCTCTTTATCTTCTCTCACACCCATCTACCACTCTCTCACTTCACCACTAACCTACCCACCCATCCCTCTCTTTCTCTCTCTCTCTCACCACTACCCCCACCCTCTCTCTCTCTCTCTCTCCCAACAGCGTGACTATTACGAGAGGGAGTGTGGACCTGATGTACCCTTGCGCTGTGATGTTGGAGACCTCTCTGGGCGCCTTGGAACCATCGATATTGGAGACAAGCGCTTCGTGTTCGTGGATCGTAACTTGCCACTGTGTATGTGTGCTTGTGTTGTGTTTGTGTTTCACCCCTTCAGTGCCTTGACGAGATTCCATATTCATTCTGCTTACTATTTGGTGATTTTACACAGCTTCAGAAACTTATGTGGGGGGATTAAGATAGTGAAGACTGTGGCCATTAATCTTCTGACCTCCATAGACCCTTCCTAATGTCAATAAGATGGTCTAATGGTAAAAATGTGGCCCAGTACTGAAGGGGTTTTCTTTGTTCGTTTTCCTCTTTTTCTTTATATTTCTTTTCTTGTTTTTCCACCTCTTTCTTTCTTTCTATCTCTTTTTTTCATAATTCTCTTTTTTTCTTGTTTTTTTCTTTGTTTTCTCCGTTTTTGTCATTTCTTGTATTTCTTTCCTTCGTTCGTTTCCCTGTTTCTCTATTTTTCTCTTTTCTTTGCTTTGTTTCCCTCTCTTTCTTTTTCTCTCTCATTTTTCTCATTTCTTTCCTCTTTTCTCGTATTTCCCTTCCTCTTTTTACATATTTCTATCATTCGCTATTTTTCCTTACATTTGTCCTTTCTCTTATTCCACCTCCTCTTCCACTTCTTCCTCTCTCCCTAATCATCCACCTTACCATCCATCACCCTTTCCTTCCCTCTCCACCTCCATCATACCACCACCACCTTGACACCCTCTCTCTCTCTCTCTCTCTCTTCCACCTATCCTTCCACTCCTCCACCTCTTCCTTTATCTCTCCACTTTAACCCACTACCTTCATCAAACCACCACCACCACCACCACCATCTTCACCCCCTCTCTCTCTCTCTTCCACTCATTCTTCCACTCTTCCACCTCTTCTCTTCTCTCTCCACTCCATCACTTCCATCAAACCACCACCACCACCGCCTTGACTCTCTCTCTCTCTCTCTTCTACCCACCCTTCCACCCCCATTCCTTCCTCCACACTCCTCTGACATCCCTCCCATTCTCCTCCACACAGCTGGTCCACACGGCATCATGAACCGGGCCATTATAATCCACAGGGAGAATGCAGGAGTGGAGCGGTTCGCCTGTGCCAATATAGAACCGGATGATGACATTATAAAGTGGGTCATTATCAGAAAGGCGCCCAAGTTTTCCGTGTAAGTAAGAGATGGATTGGATAGATTTTGTGGATTGGGGAGTGGAAGTGGATGGGTGAGAGGGAAGGAGGGGAAGAAAGAGAGAGAGAGAGAGAGAGAGAGGGGGGTGAGTTATGTTAGATAGTCGAATAGATAAATAGATAAAGACACATGGATGAAGAAAAACACTAAAATCTTCCTCCTTTTCTTATTTTCTTTCATTCCTCCTACTTCCTTTCTTTCTTTCTTTCTTTCTCTCATCTTTCTCCCTCCTTCCTAAATCCTCTTCCTTTTCCTCCTTTCTTCCTGTCTTTTCTCTGCTACTCCTTTCCCTTATCCTCTCCTGCCCTATTCTCTTTTCTCTTTTCCTCCTCCTGTTTTTGTTTCTCTTCCTCTTCCTCTTCTTCCTCTTCATCTTCATCTTTCTCTTTTTCCTCTTCTTGCTTCTCTTCATCTTTTTCCTCTTCTTGTTTCTCTTCATCTTTTTCCTCTTCTTGTTTCTCTTCATCTTATCCTCGTTTTGTTTCTCTTCATCTTCATCTTCCTCCTCCTCCTCCTCCTCCTCCTCCTCCTCCTCCTCCTCCTCCTCCTCCTACAGGCCCACCTTCATGATGGATATCCGGGAGGTTCTGGGGGCGCCGAAGTGGTTCCTGGCTGCTGACCTCCAAACAGTGACCTTTTCCAGTGACCAGCAGTGTGTGACCTTCGTGGTGCACTTCATGGGTGAGTGTTCGGGGGGGGGGAGGGAGGGAAGGATATTTTTAAGTGGCAGATTGTTTTCTTTAGTTTATATCCTTTAGTTCGTTTTTTTTTCTAGTCTTTATTTTTTGGGATCCGTTTTCTTTGATAATCTTAATTTTTCTGGTTTATTATATTTTATTTTCGTCAGTTTTATTTCGTGTTTTTCCTCATTCATTTCGTGTGTTTTTTTTTTTTAGTTCTTTCTCGTCACTTTCCTTCTTTCGTCTATTGTTTTCTTATTCGTGTTCTCATTTTCACTACAGTTCGTCTCATTTCTCAGCTTTTCTCTCATTTTTCTCGTCATTAGTTTGAAGTCATATTTTTCTTCAGTTAGTTAGTTAGTCATATTTTGATTAACTAGTCATATTTTATCTTCATAATCCTCTACACATACACACGTCTTTCTTTTTCCAAACACACACCGATCCCTTCCCCCACACACACACACACATTATCCTTTCCACACACACACACACACTCCTTTCCTATTTTCTCACACGTTCACCTCGCATTTTCTCTCCTGACGAAGGCCCCAGCGCAGGTCGCCTTGAGTTGGACTTTTCCCGTGTGCTGGCTGGCGGCATCCTGGACCACCCCACCATCAGCATCAGGGGCGTGTACCCTGACCCGGACCGCCCCAAGAAGCTCCCCTACAGGACGTGCGGGGGCCTGGAGGAGGAACTGCTGCTGGAGGAGTATAAGAGTGAGTCGGAGGGAGGGAGGGAGGGAGTAGTAAGTTGAGTCTGGGGAGTAAGAGTAGGAGGTTAGGGGGAGGGAGGGTGAGAGGGAGAAACGGGGTGTGGAATGAGGTTAAGGGGAGGGAGGGTAGTGGCAGGGGTGGATGGTGTGGTAGACGGGCAGGATAACGGGGAGTAAGTGACATTATAGGCAAATAACTGGGAGCGAGGGCTTTGGGGGGGGGGGATAGACCGGCAGTAGGCAAAGGATAACGGGGAGAGGAGGCGGGGGTAGAGCGGTAGAGAACGGGGAGTGGTACCGGCAGGATAATGAGGAGAGTGGTATGGGGGAAATTATACCGACATTTTCCTTTTCCAGCCAACACCCTGTGGGATCTGATCAAGGGCAGTAGTGATGACGACGATGGTTATGGTGGGTACAGGGGAGCGGCGGCTGGGGCTGGCCTCACCCTGGCCCTGCTCTTCCTGCCTCTGCTTCACTTCCTGCTTTGAGGAAGGCCGTGTTTTTGTACCTTATCACGTGTTTATTCTGTACACCATGTAGATAAAGAGAGGTATATTATACTGTTTTTGTACCTATTAAGTGTTTATTCTGTTGTACACCATGTAGATAAAGAGGTATGTATATACGTATTTTAATATACATATTTTAATAAAATTGTTAGATGTAGGTATATATTATATTTCATGAAAATTGTATTACGCATAAATTTACTCGATACACTATTTCGATCATTTTGTCGCCTTTCCTTGGTGTTCATGTGAGGGAGAGTGGAGAGAGGATGGTTGACAGTGTATGGGGAAGGGTTTTCATTCATTATTACACAAACCAGTTTTATTTTTCCAATTCAATTTATTCCTTAGTTCACTACCCCTCTTTTCCAATTCAATTTATTCCTTAGTTCACTACCCTCTCTAATACCTCGAAGAGTCTCCGGAGAAACACCAAGACCATTTTCAGAGACGGAAAAATTAATAAAAAAAAAAAAAACAACTAAAAACAATATGCTTGGGAGCCCGTCGGACTCTTACAAAATTGATGCTCATTAACCAGCGGCGCGCCGACCCACGAGTCTTACTCACCACGTGCACACAACAACACACAGGGACTTCACTCAAAACAGGGAACCACCACCGTCGCCGCCGCTGCCTTCTTCACCACTAGCAGTGTATGAGGTCACTGCCACGTCACTCACCTGGAGGACAGAGGAATTGAATCTGAATAGCAAGAAAAAATCAGTAACAAGCAAACCACAACAAACAATTAAAACATATACTTACAACACAAACACTTACTGCGCGTCAGAGAGAGAGAGAGAGAGAGAGAGAGAGAGAGACTTACTGTACAATGAAAGGTAGTACTTAATACCAAACATACGGCGCGTCAGAGAGAGAGAGGGGGGAGGGGAGAGCAAGACAGGAGCGGGAAGAGAGGGGGACAGGAGAGAATAACAGGATCGGGGAGAAAGATGGACACAGAAGGCAATGGAGAGAGGGAAAGAGACTGAAACATGGCAGGGGAGAGAGAAGAGAAAGGAGGAGTTAGGAGAGAGAGAGATGGAGCCAGAATAGAGAGAGACAAGAACGGGGACAAAGTGACAGACAGGCAGGAGCTGGGAGAGAAAAACACTTAGGACAGGCTGGCACCCCCGATGGCAGGCTGAGGAGCGGCCTGCCACCACACAGCCTTCACCCGGTCACTGTTGATTTTCCTGCCGCCGATGTGGAGCGCTGGGTGGATGTGGCGAGGTGGAGCAGCAATGTGGAGCGTGATTGGGATGACCTGGGGAACAGTAATTATTCTTGTAGCGACGGTAAAG
>NC_059259.1:7837295-7869795 GCF_017591435.1 Portunus trituberculatus | reverse complement strand
ATGCACTGCCCAACAAAGAGAAAAAAAATAATAATAATAATAATAAGATAACACCAACTGTACCCACCACCACAAAATCCAGGAGAATAATGAAATGCCCAATACGAAAATAAAATAAAAATAATAACCAGTAATGACAATAAAGGACAATGAAGAAATGTGATTACTTAACCATAATAAAACTGACAACACACACACTTATGGATGAAAGAGTTTACATTAGTCACTTTGCATACATTTATTAAGAGTTTACAAGGAATGGTGGTGCAGCTTAATTGAACCTGCTTACTGTCATTTGAACCTTTACATATACTTGTGGTGAAAATGACACTTTTTTAACCCCTTTAGTAACAAGACGTGTTTTCATATTTATTCTGCTTATAATTTGGCAATTTTTTACAGCTTCAAAAACTTATGTGGGGATTAAAATAGTGAAGACTTTAGCCATTAATCTTTTGATCTCCATAGACCCTTCCTTTTGTAAATAAAATTGTCTGATCATACCCAAACTAAAGGTAAAAAAACAGCGTCCCAGTACTGAAAGGGTTAATCACTATGACAAAATAATCTTAACAATATCGTCTTGCTCATCCTTATTCCATTCTTCTTCTTTTATTTATGAGAGATAATGTGGGCCCAAAAAAATAATAGATACAAAAACTAAAATAAATAATAAAAATAATAATAAAAAATACCCACTTAGATGTCAGTTCCCAAGCAGGTCAACACACAAACTTTCCTTAAAAAAAAAAAAAAAAAAAAAAAAAAAAAAAAAAAAAAATCCTTAATCCTTCTCAAACAATCCTGACGCACTAAAAACATCCTTGGCTTCTTCTACACATCCTTTTCCCTCTAGCTTCCTTCTAACAATCTAATGCATCCTTGGCCTTTCCTTTGCATCCTAGTTTACCATATATCCTTCCAGCACATCCTTCACACACTCGCCATCATTTCCTGCACATCCTTAGCCTCTTCTACACACTCCTGTATCCTGAACTTCCTCTCTGGCAAATTTCAATGCAAAATTCTCTCATTTTTATACTTTTTGAAATGATTGTGAGTTATTTTAATATTAGTTTCTGAAAGGGTGTCTGTCTATCTGTCTGTCTGTCTCTCTCTCTCTCTCTCTCTCTCTCTCTCTCAACATTGAAATCAGAATAATAATAGCCATAACACTAGAACAAGCCACACATTACCACTAATCGTCAAGTAGTAAACAAGATCTCAATGGTATAATGAGTAGAAAAACATGCTTGAATGATCTACACATCACACACTCACACACACACACATTACATTCTCCTGCCCCACACAGCACCTCTCCCCCTGCCTCTGCCTCTGCCTCTGCTTCGTCCCTGCCTGGTCTGGATGTTGGTGGGTGCTGGGGTAGATGCTGGGGTGGGTGAAGGTTTGGGTGGGTCAGGTGCTGGGGTGGGTGTTGGGGTTGGTGTGGGCTGGTTCTTGGGGGAGCTGGGGTAAACACACATGTGCATTAGTGATGAGTAAGGCTACAGGTGGGTTGTCACTGAAACACACAGGTGAGTGTCAAGAAATAGTGGCGAGTTGTCATTTCTAATTCTTGTGCTGGGAGATTTTTTTTTCTTCTATGCAAGACGGGAAGCCGGCCAAGAGCAGCAAAAATTCTTAAAAAAGCCCACTTAATTTCCAGTTCCCTTTATTAGATTTAGCCAAAAGTCTGGGATAAATGTTTTGAAACCTCCCTCTTAAAAGAAATCAAGTCGTAGGAGGGTGGAAATAAAGAAGCAGGCAGAGAGTTCAGAGTTTACCAGAGATGGAAAGCTACCAGTATTTTTTTGTCTAAAGGGAAGCTTCGGCAGGATTTTAGCCCATTCAGACTGTGGACAGGACAAGGATGACAACACCAGGCACTACATAGGCTGATCAACTGTGAAATTAATGCATGAAGAAAGAAAAGTAACATACATTTTCAAGTTTACAATGATAAAGAAAGGGGAAAAAATTGACTTCATTTGCTTAAAGAAAGGGGAAAAAAATGACAACTTTTTTTTTCAAGTTTACAATGATATAGAAAAGGAAAAAAATTATTTGTTTTTTTTCAAGTTTACAATGATATAAGAATGAAGAAAATCCTATTACTTATATTTTCTAGTTCATAATGATGCACAGAATGAAAAAAAAGGCCTTTCTATATTCTAATTCATAATGATGCACATAATTCAAACCCATTATTTCAGTTTTCTAGTTTACAATACCATAAAAAGCAAATTCCTGTTCTATTTCTTCTAATTTCATACATAAACTCAAAACAAATGTTGATCTTTCCTCAAATTAATGTCAAAATAAATATCAAGCCATTTATTTTTTTTATAACCATGCTATGCTTTTATATTCATTCACAAGAAATCTAATATTGCTTTTACTCATTTCCATTCAAATACCAATTCAAACTTTACTCATAACCTCAACTAAATATCAATCAATTTCTTTTTCATAACCTTGTATTGTTTTTATATTCATTCACAAGAAATCTAATATCTTTCTTTTACACTTTTCCATTCAAATATCAACTCAAACCTTACTTATTTCTTCTAAACTTAAAAACAAACAACTTTAGACCCAACATAGCATTAAATTCCTGACGTCGGCAAGTGCTGAAAAGCTGCCAGATTTGCCAGATAACTTAATTTAGCACATTCAACTCGGTATGCTGGAAAACTTTTTTTACGTCACATATGTGCTATCAAACTAAGTAATAAATTATTAGGAACATCTCTAATCAGCTTCACCAAGCACAGAGAACGTAATATGGCAAAACGAGCCAAAAATGCTTGGTTCATGGTCTCAGTTTTGGGACACTTCATCACCTTGAGTGAATTACATTATTTTCAGTAAGCAAGCACATTTCATTGGTTCAAGTTAATTAATTAGCAATCAAATCCAGAAAATGTGACGAATATCAAATAAACACGATGTTTTGATGCAAAATCCTTGTATGACTTCAGTGAAAGATTGTCCGTTCCGTATGTAAACAACATCAAGCAGGTTTCTACCTGCTCCCCACCGGTTATAGGCAAACAGTTCAGGGTCTGGATGCGATGCTGACGGTCCTTTGCACCAATCTATGAAGTGCTTTGAGCAGATAGCATGGTCCTTGGTAGCTCTCCACGTCGGGCCTCGTTTACATCGTGTCTCCCATAATCTTCTTCGAGCCGCGTCTTTCTTCCTGGGAAACACAGTCCATCCTTTCACGCCTTGGTTTTCTTTTTGATATAGAATTGCAGTCAGCTACAGCACATGTATAAACCGGCATTCTGTTCCAGCTCTAAGAACACTCCACACTAGGGTGACCAGATTTCTGAGACAAATTCCGGGGACATTTTCAGTTCAGGAGGTAAAACATGTAGTGTTTTGCACTGGAAAAACTAAAACGGAGACACTATCCGTACCATTTCTAAACCAGCAATCAAAAGTTTCTCTCGCCTTATTTACCCAAGTTGCAAAGAAAAAAAAATCTCTACCTGATGAAATATCTGAGATCATGAACACCCATTAGCTGTTAAAATGTGTCCGCTATACACTTCACCGTCTTCACGGAAACTAAGGCCTTCTCCTTATTCTTGACATAATGATAAAAGGACATAATTATCATAATCAAAAGGAGTAGTTTTTTAACGCATCAAGTGATCTTTCAGTTACAGAAAACCGGGGACAGCAGTAGCCGGGGACAGGTCACTGAAATCAGGGACTGTCCCTGGAAACCGGGGACATCTGGTCACCCTACTCCTCACGAGCTTCCAAACAACCGCGGGCCGCGGGGTTGTTTTTGTTTTGAGAGGACTCGGTGTTCCCGAGTTCAGTTAGTCTTTTCGGTTTGATATGCCTTCGGCCGCAAAAATGTGCTCTACCAAGATTATTACAGAATGTATTCCTTTGTAATATTTAGAGGAGAAACAGTGCTCTCTGTTGAACTATATGAAAAAATGTTTCAAACCAAATATGTAGTTGAGACTAGTAAAAAAATGTGAGAGCATTGAAACCGCGACTGTGAGTATTAAGCTTATAATAACAGTTTTGTAGAGTGTGTATTACCAGATCATATGGATAATGTTAGGATAAACACTTGGAATTAATGTTTTGCAGTACAAAGACTCAATACCTCAAGATTTATTATGATATGAATTTTAGAATGTGTGTCTTGTGCGAGCTGGCTGGCTGTATACCGAGTCGCGTTTTAAAACAGCCAGCGATCAATGGCAACCCATGAATATCCGACGTCGAGAATTCTCTCTTCTCTTTCTACTTTACAGAGATACATCCCCTACACACACACACACACACACACACACACACACAGACACAAACACACACTAACCCTTTAAACACCCCCATCAAATATATTCTAAAACATTACATCTCTTTTTTTTCAATTTCACATCCATCATTTGCCACTTCAAGGCTCAAAAATTCATCTCCTCATTAGCCTTCCTACTCAAACATCCTTCACATCCTACCAGCGTCCTACCTGGCTTCTGTCTTGTCCTCAGGTGCTGTGTGAGTGGCTGGGGCTGTGGTCTTGTCATCTGTATCCTTTACCTGTAATTAAAATAGGATATTGGTGGTGGTGGTGGTGGTGGTGGTGGCAGTTTTAAAATAGAGGGAAGGAAAGACAAGGAAAGGAGAAGGTTGGAATGAATGAATGAAGGATAGATAAATAAAAAAAGAGAAAGGAAGAATAGACAGAAGCAGAAAAAGGAAAAAAAAGTTAAGGAGAGTAAAATAAATGAAAGGAAACAAAAGGAATATGTAGAAAGGAAAAAGAAAAGAGTAAAGGAAATGAAAATAAAGGAAGATGTAAATATAGAAGAGAAAGAGAAAAGATACAAGAAAGAAACAAGAACAAGAATCAAAACAAGGATAAAAGAGAAGGAAAGACAAAAGAAATGAAAGAAGAAAAAGTGAAAGGAAATTAAAGAAAGGTGTAAACATATAGAAAAGAAAAGATACAAGGAAAAAGTAAAAAAAAAAAATCAAAATAGAAAGAAAGGAAGAAAATGAATCAATAAAAAGAAGAAAAGTAATAAAGTGAATATGATAAAAAAAAATAAATAAATAAATAAATAAACACATAAACCAAATCTTAATCTTACCTCTTCCTCTTCTTGTTTTTCCTCTTCCAGTTCAACATCTTCTAAATCTTCTCCTACTTCTTCCACAGACACCAATTCATCACCATCTATCTCCTCTAACTCCTCCTCCTCCTCTTTCTCTTCCTCTTCCTCTTCTTGTGCATCTTTAGCGACATTTTCCTCCTCCTCCTCTTCCTCTTCTTCTTCTTCTTCTTGTTCAAATTCTTCATCAATAACTTCCATATTGTCCATATCCTTCATTCCTTCATCTTCGTTCTCTGTCTTCTCCTCCTCCTCCTCCACCTCCTCCTCCTCCTCCTCCTCCTCTTCTTCTTCTTCCTCTTCCTTCTTTACTTCCTCCTTGTTTGTGTCTTTCTCTTCTTCTTCCACTTCCTCCTTCTTTATCTCTTTTTTTTCTATGCCTTCCTTTTTATCAGTGTTTTTCTCTTCGTTCTCCTTATCTGATGTCTCTCCTTTGGCCTCCTTCTCCTGTACAGAGGGAAAAAGTAGAGGGAATATCATAGAAAACTTGAGGAATTATTGAAAAAGGATGTGTTATAAGGGAGACTCAAATTTATGGTGTTCTAAAGGCTCCCAAGTTTTTTCATGAATGAGTTGACTTGCTTTACACAGTTCCCTCTACTATGCTGTCTCATTTTTCCCTACCCAAATCTAACCTTCATGAACTAACATCTAAACGTAAATAAAAGAGAATGATCGACTTTTAACAGCACAAAAATCAATCTTATATAACTCAACTACCTTCACACAGTCTCCTTTACTATACAGCCTCACTACCTCACACTAACCTCCATGAACTATTACCTAAAACATACATAAATACAAGAGAATTACTGGCTTTTAAGAGCACAAAAAAACAATCTTATAAAGGTGTTCACACGTCAATGTGTCACTCGAATTGCAAGTCGCTAGAAGTATCAACTGAGCCCTTCTTGTCGGAACACATTCACACATAGCGACTGGGAAGTATCGGCTGGTTGGCAGGAAGTGAATGTAATCAAATAACTACTCAACAAGATGTCTTCTTTTGGTGACGATGACGACTGCAATAAAATGACATCACTACAAGTCTTGAGTCCTCTCCTCCAACAACACTCTGCATGCAGAGGGAAGCAGTCACTGGAGAGTGGCAGTGATCTTTTTGAACGTCAATTTCTGTAAGTTCTTTTTGCTGTATAATCCATTTTTAGGGTTCCAGATGTCTTCTTTTTCCTCACCAACTCCAACATCTTCTCTACATCGACATCATATTTTCAAACCTTTTTCTGTGACATCACAATGTAAACAAAGTCACAAATCAGCAGAACAATGCTAACATGTCAGTCTTTTTGTGACTGGTTTCTTCAGTTACTTGGCACTGATATTCAGTTGAAAACTCTACCAACTTGCAATTTCAGTCACATATTGACACGTGTGAACCCGTGTTAACTCAACTCTCCACACAATCCCCTAACTATACAACCTCAGTCTTCCCCACCCCAGCTCACCTCGAGGGCCTTGAGGTGAGCCTGGTAGCAGTCATAATGCTCCCTACTCTTGCAGTGCTCCAGTGCCTCATGTGCAGTCTGGCTCACCTTCTTGGGACACACGGCACACACGAACAGCGACTGCTTCACCAGGTGGTTCAGGCCTGGAGGATGAAGAGGCAGTGGTACACAAGAGGATAAACACATAAAGTAATGGAAAAGTAGTGGTAGATAAGAGGATAAACATGGACAAACATATGAAGAAAGGAATGAAAGTAAAAATAATATCAGAAAAAAAAAGAAAAAAAAAGAGAAAGAAAATACACACAGTAATAAATGAAATAAAAAAGAAAAAAAGAGAACAAATGAAAGGAAATGAATACAGAAACAATATTCAATCAAAACAAAGAAAAAAAAATAGAAACAAACCATCAAAACAAAACAAAAACACAAGGCAATGAATAAAAAAAGAGA
The DNA here is from genome assembly GCF_017591435.1 of Portunus trituberculatus. NCBI lineage: Eukaryota > Metazoa > Arthropoda > Malacostraca > Decapoda > Portunidae > Portunus > Portunus trituberculatus. The sequence goes on along the minus strand of NC_059259.1, from coordinate 7,862,726 downwards.
GAAATGAGAGAAAATAAAAGAAAAATATCCAAACAAAGCAAAGCAAAAAATAAACATATTGGCAACTCAAGAAAAAAAAAAAACTGAACAAAAATATCAAGAAAAAAGAAAAAAAGAAACAAATTAAAGAAAATAAACAAAGAAAAAAAGAAAAAACTCCACAAACAATAAAAAAAACAAATACAAAAGCAACACACATGAAGATTACAGGTGTGTGACAGGTATGGCAGGTGTGTGACAGGTATAGCAGGTGTGTGACAGGTATAGCAGGTGTGTGACAGGTGTAGCAGGTGTGTGACAGGTATAGCAGGTGTGTGACAGGTATAGCAGGTGTGTGACAGGTATAGCAGGTGTGTGACAGGTATAGCAGGTATGTGACAGGTATAGCAGGTGTGTGACAGGTATAGCAGGTGTGTGACAGGTATAGCAGGTGTGTGACAGGTATAGCAGGTGTGTGACAGGTATAGCAGGTGTGTGACAGGTATAACAGATGTGTGACAGGTATGGCAGGTGTGTGACAGGTATAGCAAGTGTGTGACAGCCCCTCTCTCTCATTCTCACAGCCTCTCCCAACATCCATATCTCTCTCTTTCTCTCAAACACATTTTCCAGCCTCTCCCACAGGTATGACAGGTGTGTGACAGGTGTGGCAGCTTACCTATAGGCATGGCAGGGTCGTAAACAGGTATGGTGTCCTTGTTCCACACCTGCGTGCTGAGATTGTTGAGCTGCATCTGTGTCACCATCTCATGAAATTCCTCCGTCAACTCTGCAACACAAGGCAAGGCAGGGGAGGTGGGATGGGAGGGAACAGGAGGAGGTGTCTGTTTGTCTGTCTGTCTGGGTTGGGGTAGGTGTATGTCTCTCTCTCTCTCTCTTTTTCTTCTTGTTTGTCTAGGTAAGGGGTATCTCTCTCTCTCTCTCTCTCTCTCTCTCTCTCTCTCTCTCTCTCTCTCTCTCTCTCTATGTTTGTGTCTGTCTGCCTAATTAATGACTCTCTCTCTCTCTCTCTCTAAATAAATAAATAAATAAATAAATAGATGAATATATAAATGGTAGGTTAGGTTCTCTCTCTCTCTCTCTCTCTCTCTCTCTCTCATTCCCTCCCTTCCTCATAAACCCAAACAAAACCACAACCACAATTCAAAACACACACAGCAAAACCACCACCACCACCACCACCACCACCACCACCACAACTTACTCTGCTCCGGAATCACAGTATCCTTGCCCTGTTTCTTTGTCCGCCTCACAAAACGTTCCCTTGCAATGCTGTCCTGGATACTCTGAGCCTGTGGAGGGAGAGAGAGGGAGAGTGAGACAGTGAAAAAATAAGGAAAAAGATTAAAAAGGAGGTAAAAACAGGGAAAAAAGGGAAATTGGAGGGAAAATGAGTAAAAAAGGAGGAATAAGAAAAAAAAGGGGAAAATGAGAAGAAATAAGGAAAATAGAGGAGGTAAAATGGAGGAAAATGAAAAAAGGGGAAAAATGAAGGGAAATGCAGTAAAAATGAAGAATAGGTAAAAAAGGAGGAAAAACAGATAAAAAGGAGGAGGAAAACAGGTAATAATGGAAGTAAATGAGATAAAAAGGAGGAAGAAGAGGGAAAAAAGGAGGAAAAAGAGTAGAAAAGGAGGAAAATTAAGGAAAAAGAAGGAAAATGAGGTAAAAGGAGGAAAAGAAGTAAAAAGGAGAAGTAAAAATAAAATGGAGGAAAATGAGGAAAAAAGACAAAGGTAAAAATGAAGGAAAATTGGAAAAACAGGAAAAGGAGGAAAAAAATAAAAAGGAGGAAAAAGAGATATAAAGGTGGAAAAGGGAAAAAAGGAAGAATATAAGTAAAAAGGAGGAAAAAGGAAAAAAAATGAGAGGAAAATGAGGAAAAAGGAGGAAAATGAAGAAAAAAAAAGGAGGAAGAGATGAAACACAGGAAAACAAGGAAAACTGAGGAAAAGAAAAAAGGAAGGAAAGGAAGGAAAGGAAAAGAGGAAGAGAGAGAGAGAGAGAGAGAGAGAGAGAGAGAGAGAGAGAGAGAGAGAGAGAGAGAGAGAGAGAGGTACTATGTGAGTAAGTGGAGGAAAAAAGTGAAGGAATAAATAATAAATAGAGAAGAAGAAAATGAAGAAGAAAAAGCAGAATTAGAGAAATGAGAAGGATGAAAGATCAAGGAAAAAAATAAAAAAAGGAAATGATAAAATGAAGAAAAAGACAAAAGAAAAGAAAGGAAGACAAAAACATGAACAACAAACAGAAAAGCAATAAAATTTAAAAAGAAAAAGAAAGAAAACAAAAAGAAAAGGGAAAGAAAAACAAGAAAATGAAAACAAAAAGAAAAAAGGAAAATAAGAAAAAGAAAGAAAAACAAGACAAGAGAAAAAAGAGAAAGTAAGAAAAGAAAGGAAAATATAAGAAAAAAAAGATGAGAAAAAAAAAGGCTAGAGAGAGAGAGAGAGAGAGAGAGAGAGAGAGAGAGAGAGAGAGAGAGAGAGAGAGAGAGAGAGAGAGAGAGAGAGAGAGAGAGAGAGAGAGAGAGAGAGAGAGAGAGAGAGAGAGAGAGAGAGAGAGAGAGAGAGAGAGAGAGAGAAAGTAAGAAAAAAGACAACCACAAATCAAGACACACCCCACAAGGAGCAGAGTCAGCGTACCTTCATGTGAGGGAAGGTAAGCTTGTGTGCCTCCAGCTCTGCTCTCGACGTGAACCTCTTCTTGCAGATGAAGCATTTGGTGAAGTGGTACACCAGCTGACGGGAAAAGAGCAGGGGTCAACGATGGGGGCAGAGGAAGTGATGGGTGAATGTATGGGATAAAGGAGGATGAAAGGAGGGGGATGAACGTAAGGGAAATAGGGGATAGTGAATGTAGGGGTTGCGAGAAAAGGGAGGTGAATATAGGGGTTGGGAGAAGAGGAGGGTGGGGAATTTTTGATGGGAGAAAGGGATGTGAATGTAAGTGATATGATGGGGAGGAGAAACGAGGGGAGTGAATGAAGGGAACCAGTCTGTCTTACCATCACTAACTCACTAAATATCTGATAACTACTATTACTATTACTACTACAGGAGAGGTAGGGTGAATATACAATGACTCAATCTCTTCCTATATAAATTGTGAACTTTCAAATATAAATGATAATGATCACTATTACTATCATGAACACTGCCTAACCTAACTTAACCTTACCTAACCAAGAAAAACACCAAACTAAATGTAACCTAACCCTAGAAAAATAAAGATAAATAAAAAAAATAATAAAGAAAATAAAGAAACTAATTAATAATAATAATGAAAGTAAACCTAACATGAATCAATCTAACCTTACCTAGCCTTCAAATCAAACCAAATGAACCCAACCCAAACCTGATTGGATCTTACCTAACCACACCTAACCTAACTTAACCCCCTCCAAAAGAACCTCATCTAACTTTACCTAACCACACCTAACCTAACTTAACCCCCTCTAAAAGAACCTCATCTAACTTTACCTAACCATACCTAACCTAACCTAACCCCCTCCAAAAGAACCTCATCTAACTTTACCTAACCTCACCTAACCTAACTTAACCCCCTCCAAAAGAACCTCATCTAACCTCACCTAACCTCACACACTCCAAAACACCAAATAAACAAATAAATAACAACCCCAAGCAAACTGTACCTAAGCTAACTAATCCTAACCCAACCCAATTTAATTTGATCTAACATTATCTAACCTTACGTAACCCAACCCAATCTCACCTCGCCCCACACACCCCCTCCAGAATTTTGGCTGACGCTTTGTCACTTTTTTGGAGGGCCAGCACTCAAGTGGGCCTTTTTCTTTAATCCTTTTCTTGTTTTTTACCCTTGGCTGGCCCTCTTCCTTACTAAAAAAAAAAAAAAAAAAAAAAACCAGCCCCACACTCACGGCATGTTCCCTGAGGTAGAGGTGAGGCCCCTGTCCGCCTTTAATGGGGCACTCGCACTTGTCACAGCGGGTGATGCGGCCTTTGGTCTTCACCATGGAGACGATGTGACGCTGCGACTTGAGCTGTGAAGGGAACCAGAGAGTTGTGTCAGTGTTTTGCTCAATTTTTTTTGCAGTATTTTGAGCGGGTTTTAGATTTTTTGAGTGCAATTTGAGTGTCTTTTTACTTGTTGTAGTTGTTATTGTTGTTGTTTCAATAGTATATATATGAGGAGGGCCAAAAGAGTAGTATGTAAATATATGTGTAGGACCCGGGTGTGTTGTATTCATTGTTGTTGTAGTTTCTGGTCCAAAGATATATACATGAGGAGGACCAAAAGTGTAGTTGTTGTAGCAGTACTGTAGTATTTGTTGTTGTTGTTGTTGGTTCAATGGTTTATATAGGAGGGAGACCAGTGTGCTTTAGTTGTAGTAGTTGTTGTTGCAGTTGGAACCATACACAAACAACACACACACACACACACACACACACACACACACACACACACTGACGGAGCAGGGAGACAGACAAACCAGAGGACATTCCAGGAAAATCATAGGTCAGTGTCATAGGAATATCAAGAAGTTCAGTTTTTCACATGGGACAGTAGACATCTGGAATGGATTAAGTGAAGAGATTGTAACAGCAGAAAGTGTGCACAAATTTAAGGAGAAGTTAGATAAATGTAGATATGGAGACAGGTCACTATGAGCCCCATTTCAACCCTGTAACATATAACTAGGTAAATACACACACACACACACACACACACACACACACACACACACACACACACACACACACACACACACATGTTTATAAATTGATTAACAGAATGGATCAAGTGGATAATGAGAAACTGATCCTGAGAGAAAAATATGACATTAGAAGCACAAGATCGCATAGTAAAAAACTGAGGAAGGGAAGATGTCTGAGAGATGTTAAAAATATAGTTTCCCACAAAGATGTGTTGAGACTTGGAACAGTTTGAGTGAAGAAAAGGTGTCAGCAACGAGTGTGCATAGCTTTAAAGAAGAATTGGACGAGTGTAGATATGGAGACGGGACCACATGAGCGTAAAGCCCAGGCCCTGTAAAACTACAACTAGGTAAATACACACACACACACAAAGACTCCCAACCCTCCTGCCTCACCCTGGACTGAGCCTTGAGCATCTTGAGGGTGGAGTCAATCTTCTCCTGGTAGCAGAGTGTCATGCGACGGTGTTTCTTGCTCCTCACGTGGTCCATAAAGTTCTGAAGGAAAGGTCACGGCAAGATTAGTGAGGTGAAGTGATTGGTGAGGCTGGGAAGGTAAAGAAAGGTCATGGTGAGATTAGTAAAGTGATTGGTGACAAGATAAAAATGGGATGGATAGTGACAGGTTAATGAGGTGACGTGATTGGTGAGGCTGGGATGATAGAAGATAGAAAAAGGAGGAATAGATAGTGATAGGGAAGAAAGAAGAAAAAGATAGAGATAATAGAGAAAACTAAATACTACTAATACTACACTTAAATTAACTTTGCTACATGAAAAAAAAAACTAAATAAAAATAAATAAATAAATAAACTGAGACTATCTTTTAATCTACTACTACTACTAATACTACTGCCACTACTACTACTTACCGAGCCATTATTAAACTTGTGCATGTGACAGATGTGGCAGCGCAGGTAAGACAGAGGCACTGGGCACTGTTGGGGAGAAGGGGGGGACAGAGAGGTTAGTGAAAAAATAAATAAATAAATAAAATAAAAATAAAATATAATAAAATAAATAAACAAATAAATTAATAAATAAATAAATTAGTAATATTCACTTCAATTTGTATGTATCTTAATTTTTTGTACATTATTTTTTTGGTTTGTGATGAGAAAGAAGTTTATAATTATATGATTTGTGGTTCATTTATCTATTCTATTTATACTTATTATCTATTTATTTATTTATCATTATATTTATTTGTGGTTCATCTATTTTTGTGTTGAAATATTATCTCTTTTCTCTCTCTCTCTCTCTCTCACCTCTTCCTTCTTCTTCTTTGGTTCTGGTTCCTTCTTCTTCTCCCCCTCTCCCACACTGATGGAAAGAGAAACACAACACTAAGAACAAAGATACAACAAAGAAACACAACAACATCACCACACAAAAAATAAACACAATAAAAAATAACAAAAAAAAACTCGTCACAACACAAATAACTTATACCTCACCTAGTTTTTGTCACTGCTGTTTCTCCTGCTGTTGCTGTCCCCTCTTCTGCTTTCCCTTCCTCTTTTGCTTTTCCTCCCTCATCCTCTTCCTTCTTCACACTGGTTGTCTCTGCCTCCTTAGCTGCACAGGGAGACAAATCATGCTACTGTTGGATTTGTTGGTATTCAGTAAAGTAGTTGTTGGTGTTTTTCTGGGTGTAGTTGTAGTTTGTGGTGTTGTGAGGAGGTGATGTTTGTGTAGTGATAGGTTTGGTATTAGAAAGTGGTTTGTTTTGTTGTATTAACCAGTTGTAATGGCCATGGAATCTATATTTTCATAACTCTCATTTTAGTCACACAGGTTTTGAAGGGCAGTTTGATGGTTCTAATGACAGATTAATATTATATCTACTTCATCAATAACATAAAAACTCTTACCAAAAAGGTTTCTCATTTCTGTAGACTTTAAAAAATTGAGGCCACATAACCTTTAAAAAAAAACCCTCTTGTTTTAGTTACACGGCTTTTAGAGGATAGTTTGATAATTCTATTGATATGATTTCTATTTTATATATAGATAAAAAACACTCATATCAACCAAGCTCCTCATATCTGTGGAGTTTGAAGATTACCGTATGGCAACATAACTTATATTAAAGAAAATTTTTTGTTTCAGTCATAAAGGTTTCTAAGGGACGTCTGTTGGTTCTATTGACAGATTACATTGATATCTACCTTATCAAAAGCAAGAACATTCTTATCAACAAATTTCCTCATAACTGTGCATTTTGAAAAGTAGTGGCAACATAACTTGTATTTCAAAAAGGCTGTTGTTTTAGTAATACACATTCTTAAGGGTAGTTTCATGGATCCAGTGAGAGATTAACATGATTTTTATCTTATCAATAGCAAAAACACTATGGATAAATATTATCATCTCTGTGGACTTAGAAAAATAGTGGCCACACAACATATATTTTCAAGACTCTTGTTTCAGGCATACTGGTTTCTAAGGGTAGTTTAGTGGTTCTATTAACAGATTAACGTGGTCTACTTTATCAAAACTCTTACGAAAAAGGTTTGTCATCTCTTCTGACTACATAACATATAGTTTTAAAAGACTCTTGTTTCAGTTACACGAGTTTTTAAGGATAGTTTGAGAGTTCTTTTGACAGATTAATATGATTTCTTCTATACTAGTTTATTTTGTATTTCTGGTTGTAGATGTAATTTATGGTGTTATGTAGAGTGTTTTAATTGGTTGTAGTGGTTGTTGTTGTTGTTGTAGTGGCTGTATGAGTGTAAAATAGACAATTAATAAATGTTGTATGCCAGATTCAGTATAAAAAGGTACTTAATCTTGTTGTAGCTTTGGTTGTAGTTGTAGTTAAAGTTGTTATATAGTGTGTAGAGGTTGTTGTTGTTGTTGTTGTTGTCGTAAGAGCAGTAGTAGAAAATGGGAAAAAATATATGAAAAGGAGAAAGGTAGTATCTATTTTTAATCCGAGTGTATTATGTTTAAAAAAAAAATAGTGTAAAAGGAGAAAATTATTAATCTTTTTGCACAAATTAAAACAGGAAGAATTAATTTAGCTTTTTAAATGAATGGGTCAAGATTGAACCACACACACACACACACACACACACACACACACACACACACACACACACACACACACACACACACACACACACACACACACACACACACACACACACACACACACACACACACACACACACACACACACACAGTCTTACCTTTCTCCTCAGTTTTCCCAGGTTTACTCTTGTCCTCTGCCTTTGTACCACCACCACCACCACCACCACTACTAGTCTTCACGTCCTTCGCTACAATTTTCTTCTTGGTCGGCAGTGTCTTCTTCTTGTATCCCTGCCCCATTGCCCCGCCCCGCCCCCGTCCAGGCCGCCCCGGAACGAACCCCCCAACCACACCCCAGGAGTACGCGGGGCCTGTGTTTGAGTCGCGTCGGGGCAGTTTCCGGGGCGGCATTTGTGGGGTGGGAAGAATGCCCCGCCCCGATCCATAATATTGGTCATCCTGTTGGTGGGAAGTTGTTGTTATTGTTGTTGTTGTTGTTGTTGTTGTTGTTGTTGTTGTTGTTGTTAGTATAATCATTGGTGCTTCTGTTTGTGATCCTATATTTGTTGCATTTTCCTTCCTTTTTCTTGATTTATAGAGTTAATTGTCATGTTTCTACTACTACTACTACTACTACTACTACTACTTCTACCACTGAGTTTTATATATGAATTTAATCTTTCTTTTCATAATTAAATACAATGCTACTACTATGAATATCACCATTACTACTACAACTTTATTACTTCTACTATTACTACTGCTACTATCAGAACAAGACACCTATTTCTAACACTACTATTGCTGCTGCTACTACTACTACTACAACCACTACTGCTGCCACTACTACTGCTATCATTGCTACCATCACTACGACAACTACTACTACAACAACCACTACTACTATTACAACTACAACCACTACAACTACTTACCCAGTCCATCCTCCTCTTCTGCCCTCCTTCCCAGTCTCTCTGCCTGGCCCACTGTGCCTCCTCCTTCTGTGGTGAAACACAGTTATAACCCACCCACCTCCCCACACACACACACACACACACAAAACCATCACTAGAACCAATGTATCAATGTATCAAGTGAATCAATGTATCAAATCTTTAAAGGCATCCATAACAAAGAAAGGGATTAAGATTTTGTGAACTGTATGAAGGTTTAAAAATATTCACAGTTTGGAATTTAGAAAGAAAAGATGAGACAGAGAAGATTTGTGGATAAAGATAGAGAAAAGATTAGTGGTTATTTGAAGTAAGATTGGTAGATGAAAGAAAGAGATGTAAAATATATAGGTCTAAATTAGTGATGAGAGAATAGGGGTATAAAGTGACAAAGGGTTAATATCACTTAGAAAAAATAAATAAATGAAATATCTAAGAGGAAAAATTAATAATGAAAAATGGTGCAAGAGAAAAAAATGCAGTTTTTATGAAGTTTAAAGATTGATGGCTGTAGAATAAAATGTGTCTTGAGTGATTAGGGAATGAGGTAGCTACAAAAAAAAAAAATAAATGAATAGAATAGAATAAAATAAGAAAAAATAAAATAAATAAATAAATAAACAAATAAAAAAAAAAAGAACCCACTTAGATGCCAGCCCCTGAGCAGGTCAGAGAGAGAGAGAGAGAGAGAGAGAGAGAGAGAGAGAGAGAGAGAGAGAGAGAGAGAGAGAGAGAGAGAGAGAGAGAACTGATACCCTAACAAGTGGAAAAAATAAATGTCCTAAAAGAAAAGAAAGAAAAATGCAAGAAAGAAAAATTAATATGCTAAGAAAAGAAAAGTTTTAAAATAAGGAAAAATCTGGCAAAAAAAGTTCATACTCTAAAAAGAGAGAGAGAGAGAAAAAAAAAAAAAAAATTAATATATAAAGAAAAATATGGGAAAATAATAATACCCTGAAAAGTAAAAAAATAGGTAAGAAAAACCAACTCTAAAAAAAAAAAAAGAAAAAAGAAAATGAGGAAAGAAACAAGCAAGGAATAAAAATTAATACCATAAAGAAGAAAAGAAAGAAAAAATAAACAAGCAAGGAAGAAAAAATAAAAACAAAGAAAAAAAAAAAAAAAGAAATAGGCAAGGAAGAAATATTAATACCATGAAGGAAAAAAAAAAACAAAACAAGGAAGAAAAATTAATATGATAAAGAAAAAAATAAATAAACAAGGAAGAAAGAAAAATGAATACAAAGAAGAAAAAGAAGAAAAGAAGAAAAACACACTACACTTACATTGGTCAACACAGCATTGAGAATATTAAGGGCCAGCTCGGATTCAGGGTTGTCCATTCTGCTGAGGTGGTTGATGGACGCCACAATGTCTGGTGTGGTGGCCGTCCCCTGCAGTCCCCGGCCAGCCATACCAGCCATGCCGCCCACTGCCCCACCACTCCCAGGCACCATTCCTCCCTCCCACGGGTTCACCATCAGCCCCCTCCCCCCAGAGCGCACCCCCCCTCCTCCGCCACTGCTCCTGTTGCGAATAGTCCTGCGATGACCTAAAATGGAGGTTTGGTATAATTAGGTTAGGTTATTTATTTATTTATTTTTTTTACTCTTTCAGTACTTGGACGCATTTTTACCTTTAGTTTTGGGAATGATTAGATGATTTTATTTGCATTAGGGAGGGTCTATGGAGGTTACAAGATGAATGGCCACAGTCTTCACTATTTCAATCCCCACATGAGTTTCTGAAGCTGTGTCAAATCGCCAAATAGTGAGCAGAATGAATATAGAAACGCGTCATCGGGTACTAATGGGGTCAATTGGTATTATCAATCAAAATTATCAAAGTTTTTTTTACATATTCCCTAAATTTTCCTTACTTTCTCCTACAATCAATTTTTTTCATATATTTTTTTCCACTTCAATATGTGGATTTCCCAAATTTTCACTACCTTTTGCTAAACTTGACTTTCTATAGCTACAATTTTTTTTCTACTTTATTTTTGCTGGTTATTCTATTATTTAACCCCCTTCAGTACTACGACACATTTTTACCAGAGTATGGGTACAATAAGACCATTTTATCTATATTAAGAAGTGTCTATGGAGGTCAGAAGATGAATGGCCAGTCTTCACTATTCTAATCCCCACATAAGTTTCTGAAGCTATATAAAATCACCAAATATTAAGTAGAGTGAATATGAAAACACATCCTGGTGCTGAAGGGGTTAATGGTACCATGTCAGCCATACCTGCCGCTGCTGTAGGAGTCACCATACTGCCGGCCGTACCCCTCGCTGGTCCGCCTCCGTGATCCTCGGCCAAAGTAACTGTCAGACGACCGACTCATCTCGACTCTAAATCCTGCAGAAAATAAGATAAAATAAGATATATGGGTAAATTAACAGTTTCAATCAATATACCTAGTCTTATATTTTTTCTTCCCTATGTCTGACAAGCTTGGGGACCTCCTGGGAAAGCAGAGTTTTAGGGAGGGGAAACCTAACCTAACTTAACCTAAATGTTGTCCTGAAGTTATTATTAATTCCCAATAGTGTAAAATGGGCTAAAATTGCTCGTAGACCTAACCTAAATTCTGTCCTAAAGTTATTTCCGACAGGGTAAAATGCTGTTAGAAATGCTCGTAGACCTAACCTAACCTAAATTCTGTCCTAAACTCATTATTAATTTCTAAGAGGGTAACATGGGGTTAGAAATGCTGGTAGAAGTGTGCTCTAGACCGTGAGAATGTATATAGTTACCTGTGATGCATTGGTTCAAACTGCAATAATACCTTCGTTTGCCACATATGATCATTGGTCTCCCTGGATTTTTTGAAGCTGTCTATTTTGGTATCCTCGACCAACTAAACCAAAGCAAATTTAATCTAAACTAACCTAACAACCCAATCCAACCTAACCCAATCCTAAAATTAATGTATCCTAACCTAACAGTTTTTGGCACAGTGTTCATTTCAAACCATCAATATGAGTCAATAATAATCAAGCATGCCAAAAAAAGACTTCATAGATGTGAGTTACAGTGAGTATATACACACAACGTGCAGCTGTGTTATGCATTACTGATAAGGAAAAAGTCAAGATTAGCACATCGTTTCTAATCAGTGACACAAGCATGCAAGGTGACAGAGTACTTACTTATAGGAAAAGGGGAAGGTCCTATTCTGTTTTTTACCCTGATAAGGACTGATAGGAAATTTTAACCTCTATCTTTTAAATCTAGCATATACTATTTTTCCATCCTGAGCCTATCCAGTGTTTTATTATTCTTTATGGCTTGAGTGACCAGTATAGGGGGCCGAGGAAACCAGAGCGACTAACTATTGTCCGACACAAATATGAAGGCCGCTGAGGGGGGAGACCTATCGGGGATTCCCCAGTTGCAGCGTCGCAGCCCCAATTATAGGATTAACACTTAAGTGTGGAGAAACGCCCATCTCTCTCTCTCTCTCTCTCTCTCTCTCTGTGGCTTGTTACTACTTCCTCCTGTTTCTTATTACTATATAGTTCTCTCATGTGTGTGTGTGTGTGTGTGTGTGTGTGTGTGTAATCCTGCTTGCGCGAGTCTTTCAACAGTTTACGTATTGGTTCTCCACACACACACGCACACACACACACACACACACACACACACACACACACACACACACACACACACTCTCTCTCTCTCTCTCTCTAAAATAGACAAGTAGACATGCATCTTTTTTGTTGTTTTATTTTACTTTTTCCACACCACCCATGAGGTAAGAGTTAAGGTGCGTTTTTTTTTTTATAGAGGTTTTACCCTGTAGGCATAATCCTCTCTCAGCTATTTAATCAGACAGTTCTTCGTCAGAAGTGTCCTCCACATTGATAATAAAAGAATCCTCTAAGCAGAACTTGTTGACGCTGTAAATAATTAATTTCTCTTGACTATGAAGGTTGCGATGGCGAGTAGCGCGGACGAGATATTCACCTTCCATCCTGAGCGACAGGGAGGGGAGGAGTGACTCGATTTGACCTGGGGATTATCAGCGGTCAGGGAGGTTGACCTCACCCATGTCCAACCTTGAAAAGTAGCAACGCTGGAGAGCAGTGGTGCTACATTTTGTGGTATCTATACAAAATCATTGTCTTCATTACACTAAAACAATATTCAAAGCTCTCTATACATCCTTAGTAGAAATTTAGAGGAATACAATTTTATGACGGTTCATTAAGATGTAAGTTAATAATGAGATCGAAACATGTGCTACGATGCTTGGCGAAGCCGCAGCCGGGGAATCCCCGTTAGGTCTCCCCCCTCAGCGGCCTTCATATTTGAGTCAGACTATAGGCGGTGTTATAAATGACGGGGCAACAATACAATCATAACAGCATTGAACGATTGTGGATGCAGAAATCTATAACTGCCTTTTCTTCACAGCCAGGGCATGTTCCTCATATAATTCCCTACCATACTATACCGTGTGAGTAATTGTTAACTTCTCACAGGCACAATGACAGTAATTACCTTCTATTTAAGCTGGAATAGTGGAAATTACAAGCCGGTCTCAACACACAGGGTAAATATCAACAATGGCTGCCAGGTCATTTGTTTGTCTTAGCGTGGGTACTGTACTTGTGTATATATTGATTTTTTCTTTTGGAGTTATAAATATTCCTTTTTTTATACAAGAAAAATACAAGTGTTCGTATTTTTAATTTAATTTGAGTACATATAATAATTTACGTATATGTTTTATGGTAAAGTGTATTCGGATTACCACCAATTCGGAACTAATAGAACACCATTTTGGACCATAGACTCAAAATAATGCAAAATGAAAAAATTACACCCCAAAAAAAAACTAAAATAATTAAAGAAATAGAACGGATAATCTAACAAATACATCATCTATGGAAAAAAAAAACCGAAATGATCAAAATCCGAAATTTCTAACCATCAGCTGAGGCAAGGGAGGTGGAAAATAGAAAACAAGCAAAGATATTTCAAATTTTTCAAGTTTTCTTCTTCATTTGTGATAGTGACAGTGTGTGATAGTGAGAGCCAGGTAAGGAGAGAGAGAGAGAGAGAGAGAGAGAGAGAGAGAGAGAGAGAGAGAGAGAGAGAGAGAGAGAGAGAGAGAGAGAGACTGGGGCAAATAAGGTAGTATTGCTGCATTTTCTTTCTTACACATTCTCTCTCTCTCTCTCTCTCTCTCTCATGGTAAAGAAGACATAGAAAGGATATAACTGAGAGAGAGAGAGAGAGAGAGAGAGAGAGAGAGAGAGAGAGAGAGAGAGAGAGAGAGAGAGATTACAAGTAGAAAACAAAAAATACTGAGAGAGAGAGAGAGAGAGAGAGAGAGAGAGAGAGAGAGAGAGAGAGACGATAATGATGATGAATGATTGGAAGTAGTGATGATGATGGTGTTACATTAATGGTGACTAACAGTAAGGGGTTGACACTGTAAATGGTAAACAGTAGAGAGTAATGGTGTTAATGGTGATGATAATGGTGTTAATGGTGATGATAATGGTAATGGTGAAGGAAATATTACAAATCTAACCCAAAATAACCTTAATTAATCTTATTCTTCCTTTTCTTTATTTTTTTCCTAACTTACTTTCCCTTTCAGAAGAGAAGAGAAGAGAGAGAGAGAGAGAACAGAAGAGGAGATAAAGAGATCGAGAAAATAAAGACAGATAGAGAAAAGGTGTGAGAAGAGAGAAATAGAGAGAGAGAGAGAGAGAGAGGAAAATTATTAAGTAAAAAAAGACGTAAAGAATAAAGAGAAAAAGAGGGAATAGAGAGTGACAATAAGAAGAGTAGAGAAGAGAAAATAAAGTAGAAAAATAAGAGAAGGAAGAGATAGAATAAGAAAAGAAACAGGAAGAAAAAAAATAAAGAAAAAGAAATTAGACAAGTAGGAGAAAAAAAGAAAATAAGAAAAATAGAGAGAACAAACAAATAAGTAAAAGAAAGAAATAGAATAAAAAAAGAAAAAAATCAGAGAGAAAGAGAGATAGAGAGATAGAGAGAGAGAGAGAGAGAGAGAGAGAAAGAGAGATAGAGAAATAAATAAAGAAAGAGAGATAGAGAAGATAAAGAGAGAGAGAGAGAGAGAGAGAGAGAGAGAGAGAGAGAGAGAGAGAGAGAGAGAGAGCCATGGATTACACTCCTTATCAAATCATTATGGCTTTTGTTATTGCTTTTCTCGCCTTCTGGTTTTATATCATTCATGCCGAGTGAAGAGAGACAGGTAACGACAGGTGAGGCCCTTCGTTAACCCTTTATTGTCACTTACCTGGCCTTTTCTTTTCTTGTTTATACCTGTTTTCATTTATTCTTGTTTGTAATTTATGTTTTTCTAGTGTTTTATATATTTTTTTGATATTTTGTCTTTTTTTCGATTTTTCTTTGTTTTTCTCTGTTTTTTCGTTTATTTGTCTATTTATTTGTTTATTTTTTTTTTAATTTGCATTTTTCTAGTGTTTTATATATATATATATATTTTTTTTAGATATTTTTGTCATTTTTCCTTTTTTTCCTTTTTTTCTTTGTGTTTGTCTCTGTTTCTTTTTTTTTTGTCTTTCTCTCCTTTCCTTTCTCTTTTCTTCTCTCTCTCTCTCTCTCTCTCTCTCTCTCTCTCTCTCTCTCTCTCTCTCTCTCTCTCTACTTAAGGTTAGTTTGGTTAGATGATGATGTTGTTGTTATTGTTTTGTTGTTGTTTTGGTTGTCATTGTTGTAGGTTAGTTTGCATGTGATTTATTTATTTTGTTTCATGTAGACTATGTATATTGAAGTCACATAGAGACTTATTTGCTTTATATAAACTTCAAAACTTCCTTAAGAACAAGAGGGAATATCCTTGTAGATGCCAAATTTTACTTAGAAATGCCAAAACTCCTGAAAAACTATTAAAATTACTTCAAAACCCTTCAGTACTATGACGTGTTTCCATATTCACTCTGCTTACTATTTGGTGACTATACAGCTTCAGAAACTTATGTGTGAAGATTAAAATAGTGAAGACTGTGGCCATTAATCTTCTGAGCTCCATAGATCTTTCTAATGTAAATAAAATGGTATAATCAAACTGTTTGGTGACTTTATACAGCTTCAGAAACTCATTTGGGGATTAAAATAGTGAAGACTGTGGCCATTAATCTTCTGACCTCCATAGATCCTTCCTATTGTCAATAAAATGGTCCAATCAAACTGTTTGGTGACTTTATACAGCTTCAGAAACTCATTTGTGGAATTGAAATAGTGAAGACTGTGGCCATTAATCTTCTGACCTCCATAGACCCTTTCTAATGTCAATAAAATGGTATAATCGTACACAAAAATCATGGTAAAAATGTGTCCTGGTATTGAAGGGGTTAAAACCATTAATTTGCTTAGACAAAACTTATAAAACATTACAGAAAGATACAAGATTAATGTTATAAACTTCAATAATTACAGAGAGAGAAAAATCAACTGAGAAGAGAAGGATCTGAACCTACAAGAGGAAAATAAAGGAGGATCAGGAACCACAAGAGGGAAATAAAGAGGCAAAGAGGATTAGAACTTGCAAAGAGAAGAGAAAGAGGACTAGAAACCATAAGAGAGAGACAATAGAGGACCTGAATCTACAAGAGGATATAAAGAGGATCCAAACTTACAAAGGGGGAAATAAAGAGGATCGGAAGCCAAGATGTCAGTGCCAGATAGCTCAGTTGTGACGGCCAAGGAGACATTTCAGATCTTGATGGAGATGTCGAAACTTCTTAACACAAGTGAGTGGTGGTGGTGGTGGTGGAGAGAGAGAGAGAGAGAGAGAGAGAGAGAGAGAGAGAGAGAGAGAGAGAGAGAGAGAGAGAGAGAGAGAGAGCAAAAAATATCCCTAAAACTAAAAAAGACATCTTTAGAATCCCCAAACATCCCTAAAACCTCCCAAAATCTTTGAAATTACAAAAAAAATCCCTGAAAACTCCAAAACAACCCTAAAAACCGACCAAAAAACTAGAAATCCCCAAAAATCTCTAGAAATTCAGACAAATTCCCTAAAAACACCTCTCATTACCCTAGGACTGGATGAGACAACTCTGGCTCTATGTGTGCGTCTGTGTGACAACGGCGCCAACCCTGAGTCACTTGCCAAGGTGGTCAACGAGCTCATGAGGGTCAAGAACGAGATGAACACCAATACAGCGCAGGGTAGAGGCAGCGCTGGGACCTAAAAATGACCTCGGAAAATGTCCCTAAAATATGTTCCCTAGATTTAGAAATATCTCTGAAAAATGTCTATAAATATGCTTAGTCTTAAATATCCCTGGAAAATGTTGCTAAAAATGTTCTATCTTAGAAGTATCCCTGGAAAATGTCCATATCAATGTTCCCTAGGCTTTGAAAAATGTCCTTAGAAATATTCCTTTAAAAAAATGTCCTTATGAATGTTCACTAGTCTTTAAAACATGTCTCAAAAAATGTATTCTCGTCTTTGAAAAAATGTCTAGAAATGTTCCATAGACTTTAAAAATGCTCTTAGAAATATCCTTAAAAAAATGTCCTTAAAAATGCCCCATAGACCTTGAAAAAAATGTCATTATAAAATCATCTTTTTCTCCATGTGTTTATCAATTTATCACATTTTAAGTTTATTTACATTTTCCTACACTCATGTCACCTTCACTTCACTTCATGTCAAACCTCTAAGTCCTTCTGTGGCTTCTAATGTAATGATAACTGAATATACTAATCTTTTTCTTCATAAACCTTGTACACCTGTTATTTATTTATTTATTTTTTTTTTTATGAATTCTCTTTACTAATATTAATCTTACTAATTCTCTTTTATTCATTGTCTTTACTAATAATTTAATCTCTTTCTTATTTTCTATTTTTCTTATTGATTCTCTATTTTCTTTACTAATATTAATCTCACTAATTCTCTGCTTTATTAATTTTTTCTCTGTACTAATACTCTAATCTCTTACTTATTTTCTATTTCCTTATTAATTCTCTATTCTCATTCCTCCAATCTTACTTATTCTCTCTTCTTACTAATGATCTAATCTATTACTAATTCTCTATCTTCTACCTAGTTCTCTATTTTCTACTAAGTATAAATAACACTTTCCTCTTTGATTCTCTTTTTCTACTTCTTTATCAGTTATTGGTGTCTAAATCATTCTCTGTTCCTTACTGGAGTTCAAAGTGCAAGTGAAAATTAAAGATCTGAGTAAATAAAGCATGGAAAAGCACTAATTGATGATAAATAGAGGAATGTGTGATGGATTACTGAAATAAGCGAATCAGGTAAATATAATGAGTTATTGTGTATGTGCTTGTGTGAATATCCATGAGAGAGAGAGAGAGAGAGAGAGAGAGAGAGAGAGAGAGAGAGAGAGAGAGAGAGAGAGAGAGTATACTAAGGATGAGAAGTAGCAGTAGTAAGATCCATGTTGAAGTAGTAGAAATATATAGTTTTAGTAGTAGTTTTAGTAGTAGTAGTAGTAGTAGTAGTAGTAGTAGTAGTAGTAGGGTAGTGTGGGGGTATATTGTACTATTAGTGGAAAAATATTACTGAAAAATCAGATTTAAATCTTGAAGATAAGGCTGTGGGTCAGAAATATTCCTCAAGGAATGGGCTACCTACGACACTCAACTAAATTTATCAATACTTTGGCTATTTAACTAAAAATTACCATTTTCTACAGATCATCCCCTGGGGGTGTTCCATACATGCTATTTTCACCCCAAAAATTGATTACAAATTATAATGAATGAGATATTGCTGTCTAAAATCAAACAAACACATTATCTAAAGTGTTCTATTAATGAACGAGCAACAGAGGAGTTTTTTTGGCCTTATCTTGGCGATCAGTATTACATCTCCATTTCATCCCTGCAATACCAGTAAGAAGTTTTATGAATGATATTTTGCTGTGTGAAATAAAACAAATGTGCATCCAATATTGTTTATTTAAGAAAACACTGGAAAAATAAGGTCAGTTTTGTAAATTTATCACTCCTAGGCCTACCTCATTTCATGTTAAATGAATACAATGGAACATTTAGCTTTACCATATTTGAAAGTCATGAGTACGCCCTTGCTGGGGCATCAACACACCTTTGCAGGGTTCTTTGGACACCTTTGCTGTGTCCTCTATTAGAGGGAAACAAAAGTTGTCTGGAATACCAAACTTAGACTTGATCCGGAGAAAACTTGCATTATAGCTGGTGTCGTCCTTAATAGAGAGGATTTTACCAACATAATGCACCTTTTCCCCAGCATTTCGACCTTCCTCTAGTTCCAACTCCACTAAAATAAAGTCCCTTATTTCTGCCTCCTGCATAAATGGATAGGGCTGGTCTTCTGCTTCACCATCCGCTTCATCAGAATATTCAAACGAGTCATCCAGAACCACCTGAGGGTTGTCCTCATCTTCACTGCTGGATGACTCTTGAGGCCTTTTCTTTGTGGTCTTGCAACTTTTCATTTTCTTTGCCACACTGTTCTTTTTGCCCTTCTCTTGGAGGTTCTCGATGGCCTTCTCATTTTCTGTGAGGATGCATGCATGGATCCTCTTCCTCCCTTTCCCTCGAGGTGGTGCTACAGCCTTAGGACAGGGACGAATGTCTTCTGGTGATAGGCCCGCGCTGGAGGTAGATGGAATGGCAGCTGTAGTAATACTACTGTCCCTAGACGGTAATGGTGGAGGACAGTCAAACACAGTGGAGGAAGAAGCTATGCTTACTGAAATGACAGGCTCCTCAGTTGCATTGCTTGGGTGGTGGCTGGTAGGGCTGGCTGCAGCAGTGTGGTCTTCCCTATCGTTGTCCTGTGGTGGTTGTGGCTGGTCAGTGACAAGCTGCTCTCATGTAGACCTCATCAGGAAATATGTTTCTATATGGCCCGATGCCAGTAGTTGAAAATCCACTCAGCACATTTGAGGGAGTGCAGGCTCTAATCTATGCTTTGGAGGCAAAATCTGGGAGCATGTGCTCTGTAATGTGGGGTCTGAGGATGCATGAGGGAATAGTCATTCAATAGTCCTTGCATATGCAACTTAAAGGGCCCAAAGACAGCAACATCCAATGGCTATAATTTATCAGTGGTATAGGGAGGCAGAGTCACAATCACTACGTCATTGTTCATTACATATTCAATGGCTTTGATGTCCATATGGCATTTTGGGTTGTCCATAATTAAAAGGATCTAGTAAACTCCTTGACAATCTTGGCACATATATTTTCCAGTAGCAATACCTGGCAGATCCAAACCAGGTGAAGGCTTCAGGTTCCCTTGGATTGGTTAAACTCTCAAAAACTAAGGCTTAAAGTTCCACCCACTTGACCCTCCCCTCCTGGTCCTCGCCCTGTCCCTCCCTGTGACCTCAGAAT
Source organism: Portunus trituberculatus (assembly GCF_017591435.1). Taxonomy (NCBI): domain Eukaryota; kingdom Metazoa; phylum Arthropoda; class Malacostraca; order Decapoda; family Portunidae; genus Portunus; species Portunus trituberculatus. The sequence goes on along the minus strand of NC_059259.1, from coordinate 7,842,657 downwards.
GTGTGTGTGTGTGTGTGATCTTTATTTTTATTTAATTTTCTCAGTTCACATAGCAAATGTAGCATAGCAATCACTCTGATCCTCCTCCTCCTCCTCCTCCTTCTACTGCTCCACCACCACCACCACCACCATCATCATCCTATATATATATATATATATATATATATATATATATATATATATCCTCCACCCTCATCCTTCATATATATATATATATATATATATATATATATATATATATATATATATATATATATATATATATATATATATGATATATATATATATAGTCTATCTCCATGTACGCTAATCCCCTACATTACCCTAGTAATAGTTGTAAGTAGTAGTAGTAGTAGTAGTAGTAGTAGTAGTAGTCTAGTAGTAGTAGTGGTGGTGGTAGTAACAGTGATAGTAGTAGTAGTAGTAGTAATAGTAATAGTAATAGGAATCGAATCGTCTTGAATAATAGCAGTTATAGTGTTAAGCCTAATAAGAAGCCAGACTAGATGAATGCATAAACCTGCTCGTGAAGTTACCTATTTTATTACACATAGGAAAAAAAAAGTATGTGTACCATTTAGTACTGAATTATAGTTTGCATAAATATCTCCTTAATTTTCCTATATATTTGTAAGGGAGACAGCAGGTGGAACAATAAATCAATCATAAAAAAAAAAAAACTTTAATGTAATCCCGTTAAAGAGTCGTAAAGAAACCACGTGGGGACTAAAAAGTGAGGCGAGAGGAATTCTGAGGCACGTGTGTTTGAATGATTCTCTACATAACACTAAAACTACAACACTACAGCATTTCTCCCGTAGTTCATCATATTAGCAAGATTTAAAAGTGTCATGGCTACCTTTATATTGGCGGTAAGTGTGTTGCTCTTCTCTGTGTTACTGTAAATAGAAGAGAAGGAGAAGGAGGAGGAGGTGAAGGAACAGTAGGAGGGACGTAATAGAAGAGGATAATATATTGTTGGTTTAAAATTAATATATCGTCAAAAATCAGATAAACTACAAAAAAAAAAAAATATACTGTCTTAAAAGATGTGGTTGGTTTTGTGAATTCACTATAAAGTATTTGTGTTACCCTTTCAATTATTAGAAAACGAGTACATAAGAAAATAGTTTTAATGGTAAACTAAACTATTTTTGGAGAGAGAGAGAGAGAGAGAGAGAGAGAGAGAGAGAGAGAGAGAGAGAGAGAGAGAGAGAGGCTTGTAGGTTATTACGCATGAAAATTTAATGATGATGATAATGAAAATAATAATAGTAATAGTAATAATAAGGATAATAATAATAATAGTAATAATAATAATAATAATAATAATAATAATAATAATAATAATAATTTCCGTACATTTCAAGCATCATCATCATCATCATCATCATCATCTTCTTCTCATTATTACAGTTATTATTACTACTACTTTAATTCTCTCCTCCTCCCCATCCCCTTCCTGTTTTTAGTGATATTACGGTGGTAGTAGTAGTAGTAGTAGTAGTAGTAGTAGTAGTAGTAGTAGTAGTAGCAGTTGTAATAGTAGTAGTAATAACAGCATCAATAGCGGTAAAATCATTGTTATTGTAGTAACGATGACAACAAGAACAGCACATAAACGACAACAACAACAACAACAACAACAACAGTAACACACATTATCCCCAGTTACATAAAAATGAAAATAAGCAAATGAATAAATAAACAAATAAAACAATATTAAGAGAACCAGCTTAGTATAGTAATCACAACCACCACCACCACCACCACCACCACCACCACCACCACCACCACCACTAAAGAAAAGAGAAGGAAAACAACCGAGAAAAGAAGAAAAGGATGATAAAAATGAAAGAGTGACAGACAAGGAAGAGAAAAAAAAAAGAAAAGAACGGAAAATATGAGAAAAAAGAGGATTAAGAAATAAAGAGGAGAGAGAGAGAGAGAGAGAGAGAGAGAGAGAGAGAGAGAGAGAGAGAGATGATGACCACTAATAAACAGAAAATGTATTATTATTATTATTATTATTATTATTATTATTATTATTAGTAGTAGTAGTAGTAGTAGTAGTAGTAATAGCAGCAGCAGTAGTAGTAGTAGTAGTAGTAGCAGCAGAAACAGCAAAAAAAAAAAAAACACCACCACCACCACAACAACAACAACAACAACAACAACAACAACAACAACAACAACAACAACAACCAGATGACCACCACTATTAAACACAAATCACACATCACATATTTCACAGTGTAGTGTTGCGTCTAACTTTTCTGAGCAGTAATCCCGGGACGGCTCACTCTCATAATTAATTGCTCACTCGCCAGGTGTCACACAGAGTAAGGTGAATCATTTCTCACCTACCTGCCTGCTTTCCCAGAGGAGGAGGAGGAGGAGGAGGAGGAGGAGGAGGAGGAGGAGGAGGAGGTGAAAGAGAAGGAAGAAGAAGATAAGTTGAAGGAGGAACTAGAGGAGGTGTAGTAAATGAAGAAGGAGAAAGAAGATGGAACAGTAAGAGGAATTAGATGAAGAGGAAGAAGAAGAAGAAGAAGGAGATAAGTTGAAGGAGGAGATAGAGAAGGAGGAGAAAAAGGAGGAGGAGAAAGAGAAGGTGTAAGAAATGAGGAAGGACAAGGAAGAAAGAATATTAAGAGGGATTAGGCGAAGAGGAAGAGGGAGAAGGAGATAAGTTGAAGGAGAAGGAGGAGGAGGAGGAGGAGGAGGAAGAATGGGAGCAATATGTAGTGAATGAGGAATTACAGAAAAGGATGAAAAAAGTAGTTGAAAGAGGAAGAAGAGGAAGAAGAAGAAGGAGGAGGAGGAGGAGGAGGAGGAGGAGGAGGAGGAGGAGGAGGAGGAGGAGAGGTGTAAAAAGAAGGAAGTGAATGAGAAAAAGAAGCTACTCGTATTGAAGGGAAGGAGAAGGTGTAAGGAAGAAGAAGAAAGAGAGGAGGAGGAGGAGGAGGAGGAGGAGGAGAAGAAGAAGACAAACCCAAGGCACATGTCTCAAGAATTTCGAGCACTGAGTTTCACAGGCTAAAGGGAGAGAGAGAGAGAGAGAGAGAGAGAGAGAGAGAGAGAGAGAGAGAGAGAGAGAGAGAGAGCGAGAGGATGATTAATTCAGTGGTCACCTGAGAACACCTGGCTGGACCGTAACGCTGTGAATCAGTTCCCTGTTACCTTCACACCTGTTCGAATCAAAACTTGTGATATTGAATTGTTTGTCTATAATGTCTATAATGAACAACAATTCTGGAAACCTCACCTAACCTCACCTAACCTAACCTAACCTAACCTTAACCTAACCTCACCTAACCTAACCTAACCTAACCTAACCTAACCTAACCTAACCTAACCTAACCTAACCTAACCTAACCTAACCTAACCTAACCTAACCTAACCTAACCTAACCTAACCTAACCTAACCTAACCTAACCTAACCTAACCTAACCTAACCTAACCTCACCTAACCTAACCTAACCTAACCTCACCTAACCTAACCTAACCTCATCTCACCTCACCTCATCTCATCTCACCTCACCCAACCCAAAAACAAACACACACACAAACAGACAGACAAACAACTCTCGTCTCTATCTTGTTTCAAAAAAGATAATTCGTGTTTTTTTTTTTTTTTTTTTTCATTAATTATTTTATTGTTTCATTTCCTTTCGTTCCATTTTCTGAAGTTGTTGTTGACCTTTATTGTTGTTTACTGGTCATTCTTGTTGCTTGTTATTTTGTTTCCTATTGTTTTCTTCCATTGTTATGTATTTATTTGAATTCTTCCCTTTTTTATTCTTCATTTACGCGTATTGAAAGTTAGTCCAGTAAGTTAATTAATAGCAAAAGCATTTAAGTAACTCGGTATTCTCTTTTTATTTTCTCTCTTTTCATTTCTGTCTATTTATTTCTCTTGCGCAAAACGTGTGTTGTGTTGAAATACAAATTACTATTTCACTTTGTTGTATTACGTAAAGTGTGTGTGTGTGTATGTGTGTGTCGGTGGTCAGCTCTCAAATTATTAACAGACTAAAACGATCATACACACACACACACACACACACACACACACACACACACACCTTATTTCCTCTTTTTTTCGATACTTCACCTTTCTTATTTTTTCCTCTTTTTTCCCTCTTTTTTTTTCAGGACTCCGGGAGATGAGGCGCCTGTGAGATGATTTCCTCCGGGACTTTGCAACATACAAATTACTTTTTGCTGCTGAGACTTGCATCCTCCACCCTTGCCTTGCACTACCTTAAGACACACTGCGAGGCTCTGGGTGTTGCTCTGATCGCAGTGTCGAGGTTAGTGGAGTGGTGATGGTGATAGTGGTGGTGGTGGTGGTGGTGGTGGGTGGTGTGTTAATGACTGGTGGTGGTAGTGTAAAGGTGGTGGTGTAAGTAGTGGTTGTTGTTGTTGTTGTTGTTGTTGTTGTTGTTGTGGTTGTGGTTGTAGTAGTGGTTGTTGTTTTTGTTATAGTTGTTGAGGTTGTTTTGTTTTTTTTGTAGTAGTAGTAGTAGTAGTAGTAGTAGTAGTAGTAGTAGTAGTAGTAACAGTAGTAGTAGTAGTAACAGTAGTAGTAGTAGTAGTAGTAGTAGTAGTAGTAGTAGTAGTAGTAGCAGTAGTAGTAGTAGTAGTAGTAGTAGTAGTAGTAGTAGTAACAGTAGTAGTAGTAGTAGTAGTAGTAGTGATATGATGATGATGATGATGATGATGGTGATGATGCGAGTATGAAAAAAAAAATAGAGTAAAAGAAAAAAAACTTTCGATACATTTCTAGTCCAGAGAGAGAGAGAGAAATAGAGAGAGAGAGAGAGAGAGAGAGAGAGAGAGAGAGAGAGAGAGAGAGATTCAACATCCATCACGCAAGCTAGACGTAAGATTGAAAATGTTTATAATGTGAGGTAGAAATATTATTGTTTTATCGTAAGTTCAATTAAGTGTCGTATCAAGTGTCAAGTATCGTATTATGTGTCAAGTATCAAGTGTCAAGTAATGTATCAAGTATCAAGTATCGTATCAAGTATTAAGTATCGTATCAAGTGTCAAGTATCGTTTCAAGTATCGTATCAAGTGTCAAGTATCGTATCAAGTGTCAAGTATCGTATCAAGTATCAAGTGTCAAGTATCGTATCAAGTGTCAAGTATCGTATCAAGTATCAAGTGTCAAGTATCGTATCAAGTATTATGTATCGTATCAAGTATTAAGTATCGTATCAAGTATCAAGTATCAAGTATCGTATCAAGTATCAAGTATTGTATCAAGTATCGTGTCAAGTATCGTATCAAGTGTCAAGTATCGTGTCAAGTATCGTATCAAGTGTCACGTATCGTATCAAGTATCGTATCA
>NC_059259.1:7814795-7822295 GCF_017591435.1 Portunus trituberculatus | reverse complement strand
ACACTATTAACTGCAGAAACACTCTTGAAAACCCGCTGATCATCTCTGTGGCCTTTGAAAACAGTCACAATGAGAGAGCAAAGCGTGTGTGAATTCGGGCATTGGGTGCGCGCGCAGGTTGCAAGGAACACAAGAGGTGGAGGAGCAGGATAAAAGGAAGGACTGGGGGTTGGAAGTGCTCAGTAGTGTGGTGGCAAGCGAGGTGAGTGGAGGTGTGCATCGATCCGTCCCGGCCCAGCGTGTGAGAGAGAGACAGAGAAACGTGCGGAGAAAGAGACACAGGAAGAGATAAGAGAGAAGACATAGGTGCCATATTATTTATCTCCTTTATTTATCTCTCCAATTCTCTTCTCGTGACTTTCTCTCTCTCTCTCTCTCTCTCTCTCTTTTCGTTTCTCAAGTTCATTGCGAGGAACAGTGAAAGGAAGAGAGAGAGAGAGAGAGAGAGTAAGAGGGAGAGACGAATGAAAGAGGAAGAAGAGGAGAAAGAGAAGTTATTTATAGTTTTCGTGTTATCGTGTCAGATTTCCAAGTGATTTCCGACTTTGTGGGTTCAACATTGCGTGCGTGTGCGTGTGTGCGTGTGCGTGCGTGTGTATTGTACTCCCAGCGTGAAGGAAAGGAGGAAAACATAAACATTACCACGTGTTGCCTTACCTTTCATTTATCTTGTTTTCTCCGTATCTCCTCATTCATTACTCTCTCTCTCTCTCTCTCTCTCTCTCTCTCTCTCTCTCTCTCTCTCTCTCTCTCTCTCTCATTATGATTATTTTTCTTCTTTTTTGATTTTTGTTTTGCTTTGTCTTATGCTTTATCTTGCCTTCTCTATTTCTCCTTTATTTCGTTTGTTTTTTCTATTTTATTTGTATTTTTTCGCTATTTTTCTTGATTCTTGTTCGTTAAAGTCCTTTCCTATTATTTTTTTTCTTCATTTTTTTCATTTTTTTCTTCATTTTTTTTGTTCCTCCTTGAATCATTAACAAATTTTTCCTTCTATCAATTTTTTTTCCCTCATTTTTTTCACTTATTTCCTTGTTTTTCGTTCACTTCTTCTTCTTCTTCTTCTTCTTCTTCTTCTTTTGCTGTTATTTTTTTTTATTTATTTATTTTTTGCTTACCTGTTCCAATCAACGTATTCCTCCTTTTTTTTTTTCTCCCGTTTCGTTTTGTTTCGTTTTGTTTCGTTTTGTTTCGTTTCATTTTTGTTTATTTCACGTCGCTGTGTCCCGACAACTGATTGGAAACTGGAAAGGAAAGAGAGAAAAGAAAAAAAAGAAGTAAAAGCAAATATAGGAAGTGTACACCTGGGTCTTGTGACTTTTTTAATTCTCTCTCTCTCTCTCTCTCTCTCTCTCTCTCTCTCTCTCTCTCTCTCTCTCTCTCTCTCTTTCTCTTTCTGGTCCCTTTTTCTTGTACTGTCTGTAGGAGTTGAGAGTCTTGCATTCTCTCTCTCTCTCTCTCTCTCTCTCTCTCTCTCTCTCTCTCTCTCTCTCTCTCTCTCTCTCTCTCTCTCATGCAACAACATTCCTTCATCATCGCTTTTGGGACACACACACACACACACACACACACACACACACACACACACACACACACACACACACACACACACACACACACACTCTCTCTCTCTCTCTCTCTCTCTCTCTCTCTCTCTCTCTCTCTCTCTCTCTCTCTCAGCACCTTTTCCCATTTTTCTTTTTAGCTTCGCCTTTTTTTCCTTCTTTTTCCTTTTATTTCCCTTTTTTTCCCCTTCAGTAGAACGAGTGTAAAGATCAACTATGCATGGGGAACGCCTGAGGTTCTTTTTTCCACGTTAAAGTTTCCTTGCTCAATATATTTACTTTTTTTTATGGAGGGATTAATAAAAGTTTCCTTGACACTTTTCTTCTTTATTTTTTTTTTTTCATTTTGAGTGTCAAGAAAAAAAATGTCTGGTTTTTTGCCTTTTTTTGTTTTAGTTTGTTGTCATTGTTGCTTTTATTGTTTTTTTGTTTAGTATAGTGATTAATTTGTAGATAAAGTTGTTTTTTTTCATTGTTTCAAGAAAATGCTAGAAAATTACGTGTTTTTATTATCTAGTTTAGTGTTTTTTTTTTGTGTTGTTGTTGTTTTTGTTGTTTTTATTGTTGTTTAGTACAGTAATTTGTAGATAAAGTTTTTTTTTTCATTGTTTCAAGAAAATAGAAAATTATGTGTTTTTATTATCTAGTTTAGTGTTTTTTTGTGTTGTTGTTTTTGTTGTTGTCTAATACATTAATTAATTTATACGTTATGTTGTTGTTGTTTTCATTGTTTCAAGAAAATACTAGACAATTACGTTATTCTATTATCACGTTTATTAATATTTTTTGTAATTATATTTGTTGTTTTTTTGTTGTTTTTTATTGTGGTCTAGTACAGTAATTTGTAGATAAATTTTTTTTTTCATTGTTTCAAGAAAAATACTAGAAAATTACGTGTTTTTATTATCTATTTTAGTGTTTTTATTATTATTATTGTTGTTTTTATTGTTGTTGTTTTTATTGTTTTGTACAGTAATTTGTAAAGTTTTTTTTTTCATTGTTTCAAGAAAATACAAAAAAATTATGTGGTTTTATGATCTAGCTTAGTGTTTTTGGTATTGTTGTTTTAAATTTATGAAAAGATTTAGTTTGGTAGTGAGTCTTGTTTTTTTTATCTTCGTGTTAAGAAAATAGGAAAGTTTGCGTTGTTTTTATCGTTTCTTTGGTTCTTTGCTGACTTTTTATCAATAATTTGTGGTAATTTGTGTTTTTTTTCTTGATCGTTTCAAGAAAAAGGAAAAAGAAAAAAACAAGAAAAATGTCATCTATATTAATTACTTGTTTGATTCCATGCTATTATTATTATTATTATTATTATTATTATTATTATTATTATTATTATTATTATTATTATTATTATTACTACTACTACTATTTTCATTATTATCATTGGCTTATTTGAAGAGTCGTAAAACCATTGTCCCAAAAAACACTAAAATAATACGTCTGTGTGTGTGTGTGTGTGTGTGTGTGTGTGTGTGTGTGTGTGTGTGTGTGTGTGTGTGTGTGTGTGTATACGTGTGTGTGTTCGGTTCATTAATTTTTGTTTCTATCGTAAAAAAAAAAAAAAAAGGTTTATTTTGTCATTGGTTTCGTAGCAAGACTTTTCAAACGTTCATGGATTTCCTTCTCCGTTTTGTCTTGTTGAGTTTTTGTTCCCTCCACGTGCACTTGTTGTTATCTTTCTTTCAGGCCACGGAGGGGAGGAAACGCGCGTGTGTGTGTGTGTGTGTGTGTGTGTGTGTGTGGAGGAAAGTGAGAAAGATGGTGATGAAAAGGTACGAGCGTGTTTTGGGTCTCTCTCTCTCTCTCTCTCTCTCTCTCTCTCTCTCTCTCTCTCTCTCTCTCTCTCTCTCTCTCTCTCTCTCTCTCTCTCTCTCTCTCTCTCTCTGTCCATCTATCAATATGTCTGATAATATATCCATCTCAATCTTTATCTCTCGCCCTCTATCTCTCCCTCCCTGTTACTCCATCTGTCACCCTGCTCCCATTCTCTCTCTACACACACACACATACACATATAAAGACACGAAAGGAAATACCCCGTCGATAATTACCCGCAATGGAGTAACTAATCTTCATACAATATAACCCTTACCAGGTTTAGGCGGGCCACTCATAAATCACGGCTCAAAACTAATTAAAACTCGTCCCTAGCGAAACAACATTAATTGGTGGCCCCTTTCGTAACCTGCCGTGTGTGTGTGTGGGGGCGGGGTTGGTGGTGGGGGCTTGATCGTTCTTGAGAGAGAGAGAGAGAGAATAGTTAGAAAAGTGTAAAATGTAAAGATAAATATGTAATGGAAAATAATAAATGAGAGAATTAAAGAGGATTCAGAGAGAGAGAGAGAGAGAGAGAGAGAGAGAGAGAGAGAGAGAATAGTTAGAAAGTGCAAAATGTAAAGAACGAAAATTAGAGAAAAAATAAGGAAGGATTAAAATGAATAAATAAGATTCAGAGAGAGAGAGAGAGAGAGAGAGAGAGAGAGAGAGAGAGAGAGAGAGAGAGAGAGAGAGAGACAGACAGATAGAAAACATGAACAAACTGCAACCCATTTTTCCCTCACAAGTAAAAATAAAAATAGAGAATAAAAAAAAAATATCAGGAACAAATATAATACAAGTAACACATTTTAATTACATAGAAAATTACATAGAGGATTTATAAAGAGGAAATTGACAGAGTAACTTTAATGGCGTGATTATTTTCTAAAAGCTTTAGTTTAATTATCTACACTCAGGAAATGACGATTATATAAACATAATTAATAATATTCGCTGGGCTCTCTGTAACTTAATTATTTCTTCATGGAGAGAGAGAGAGAGAGAGAGAGAGAGAGAGAGAGAGAGAGAGAGAGAGAGAGAGAGAGAGAGAGAGACAGGACACGATACTAATTGCCGTTTCGTTATTCCATGAGTCTAAATTTATCTCACAAATACATCATATGAGAGAGAGAGAGAGAGAGAGAGAGAGAGAGAGAGAGAGAGAGAGAGAGAGAGAGAGAAATAAAAAAACGAATAACCTCAGAAACTATAATATTTTTTTCCAGATTGAAATTTTTTGTCTTCGTGAGGGGCTAAAAAAAAAGAAAAAAGGCCAAACTGTCTTAAAATGCCCTCAAAACATGCCAAACTGTCTTAAAATGTCCTAAAAAACATAAATTTCAATATTCCTCATGGTTACTATGTGATAATTTTATTCAGCTTCAGAAACTCATGTAGGGGAATTAAAATAGTGAAGACTGTGGCCATTAATCTTCTGACCTCCATAGACCCTTCCTAATGTTAAAAAAAATCGTCTAATTGTACACAAATCTTAAGGTAAAAATGTGTCGCAGTACTGAAGGGCTTGAAATAGTGAAGACTGTGGCAATTAATCTTTAGACCTCCATAGACCCTTCCTAATGTCAAAAAAAATCGTCTAATTGTACACAAATCTTAAGGTAAAAATGTGTCCCAGCACTGAAGGCTTTAACTCTCTTCAGTGCATGTGTGGGCCGCGTTCATCATAACAGAATCATGTCATACAAATCTTCACTCTCTTTTTGTCATGTCTGTCAGCTAAACCGTGATACAGATTACAAAAAGCAGATTAAATGCCAGTTATGGTAATGAGAGAGAGAGAGAGAGAGAGAGAGAGAGAGAGAGAGAGAGAGAGAGAGAGAGAGAGAGAAAGAAAGAGAGAAAGACTGTATGCGTACGTGTGTGTGTGTGTGTGTGTGTGTGTGTGTGTGTGTGTGTCAAACTAATGCCATGCTTCATTAATTAATTCACCACCTCGCCTGCGTTTCATTGACACTGCCTCTACGCTCCCACAATCCTCCTCCACCCGGGTCGCACTTTGGCGGGGCTACAAATCTGAAACCTGATCCTTAATTATTCTTTTTTTTTTTCGTTCTTAATTTATTGACATTATTTTTTTTTTTCTATATACTTTCATTTATCAATTTTTCCTTTGTTATCATATTCGTTTCTTTATTTGTTTTATTTGTGTGTTTATTTGTGTCTTGTCTATTTATCTATCTATCAGTTTGGTTATCTATTTATTTTATCTATCTGTTTATCTGTCTTTTTATCACATACGTTCTTTTATTTATTCATTTGTTTATTTATTTGTGTGTTTATTTGTCTGTAGTCTATCTATCTATCTGGTTATCTATTTATTTATCTATCTGTTTCTTTATCTATCTTTTAATCTTTCCTTTTGTTAATTCCACTTTCCTCTTATTTTTTTCATCTTCCTTCTTTTTATTTATTTTTCTTATATTTCCTTTTTTTTTGTCTATTTAGTGGTATTTCTTTTATTTCTTCATTTTTTTCCTCGATTTTTCTGTTTTTTCTTTTTTTTCTTTATTCTTTTATTGTCTTGTTCGTTTTCTCTGTCCTTCATTCCATTTATTAGTTTTTTTTCTGTTTCTTCTACTCTTTTCCTTTTTTCCTTTTTCCTTTTTCCTTCCTTTATTCCATCTGTAACATAACTTTTTTTTTCTATTCTTCGTTTCTCTTGTTTTTTTTTTATCCATAATTTTATCCAAAAGTTTCCAGTTCCAATATTTATTCTTGTCTTTGAGTGACATTTTTTTTTTTTTTTAGTATTTTTCCTTCCTTCGAGTTTTATTTTATTTATTTTCATCTAATAATTCTTTTTCTGTTATATTTCCTTATTTTTTGGATTTATTTAAACATTCTCCACGCTTTTCTTCCTTTCATCTGTTAATTCTTCTTTATTTTTCATTGATTTTTCTTTTCTTGCCTTCTTTCCTGCTAATTATTCTTTTTTTTTTTTCGCCATATTTCTCTTATTTTCCGATTCATTTAAATATTTTCCACTTTTTTTCCCCCTTGAATTTGTTATTTCCTTAATTTTTCATTGATTTTCTTTCTTTGCCTTCTTTCCTTCTAATTATTCTTTTTGTTTATAATCCTCTTATTTTTCTATTTACTTACACAATTTCCACGTTTTCTTTTCTTTCATCTGCTATTCCTTCTTTATTTCTTCGTTGATTTTTCCTCGCCTTGCTTTCTTTCCTAATTATTCTTTATTTTTTCCGTCATACTGATTTTTTTTCTATTCATTTCAACATTTTCCACCTTTTTTCCCTTGCATTTGATATTCTTTCTTTATTTTTTCATTGATCTTTCTCGCGTTGCTTTGTGTCCAATTAAATATTTCGTTTCCCTTCGTTATTCTTTTATTTTTGTGGTTTTCTCTTTTTTTAACTTTCATTTTTTCATTTTTTTTCTTCTGGTTCAATCATTATTCTTTTATCATCGTCTTTCATGTTTCTATCCAGCTTCTGAGTTCGTTTTCTATTCATTTTCTTTCCTTTTTCCATCTTCATCTTCATTTTCCTGTTTTTTTCCTGTCTTTTCTTACTATTTTCCTTATTTTTTTTCATTTTCTATTAATTTGTTTTCTTTCTCCCTCTCATTTGCAATTTTCTTTCGTTTCTCTAATTCTTTTCTTTTTTCTTTTGTTTTTTTTTTAACCTTTTTTTTGTATCTCTCTTTATTGTTCCTTCCGTGTTTCTCTCTGTGTTTCGTTCTTTTCATTTCTTTTCATTATTCTCTCTTTCACAATATCTTTTTTTTTGTATTTTTTCTATTCTTTTTTATCGGTTCCTCTTGTTTCTCCTCTCTTATTATTTTCTGCATTTCTCTCATTTTTCTCTCTTTATCATTACTTCCTTCATTTATTGTGCTATCTTCATTATTTATTTGCTTTTTCCTATTCTTCCTTTTCTTATTTGGTGTTCTTTTTTCTATTCTTTTTCTTTTCTTTAATAATTTTCTGCATTTCTTTTTTCACCTTATTAATTTTTCTCTCTTTTTTTCATTAGTTCCTTCATTTATTGTGCTATCGTTATTATTTTCGCTTTTCCTATTCCTTTTTTTCATTCATTATATTCTTCTCGACTGTTCTTCTTTAAATTCT
>NC_059259.1:7799795-7804795 GCF_017591435.1 Portunus trituberculatus | reverse complement strand
TAGCACACACACACACACACACACACACACACACACACACACACACACACACACACACACACACACACACACACACACTCCATCAAATCTCTCGTTTTCTTTCTTTTTCGTCTTGTACGGTAAACAATTAGTCGATTTCGTACGTAAGACTTGTTTTGCTGCGAGACAGACAATACCTTCCAATAGATAATGCCCGTGAGCCGCGTCCGAATTGGGAGATTACGCTCTTTTAATTGGTTGGAGGTACAGGGAGTGGTCGAAGCTGGGAAAACTGAGCCAGAAAATAGATAAACTGCTTTTCAAATTGTTATGCCTCGCTGATTTTTCTGTTGTTGTCATGGATAGCTTGTGGGGAAAGGAAAAATATGTATGGTGTTTACAGTAGTGGTGGTGATGGTGGTGGTGGTGGTGATGAGAGAGAGAGAGAGAGAGAGAGAGAGAGAGAGAGAGAGAGAGAGAGAGAGAGAGAGAGAGAGATGGTGGTGGTGGTGATGAAGACGAAAGGTGAAATGTGATGGTGCTGGTGGTTATGAGAGAGAGAGAGAGAGAGAGAGAGAGAGAGAGAGAGAGAGAGAGAGTTGTTACGTGTGTGTTTAAAGACCCATTTGTGTTAGGTATGTTTAAGTTTGCATCTCTCTCTCTCTCTCTCTCTCTCTCTCTCTCTCTCTCTCTCTCTCTCTCTCTCTCTGTGAAAACGAAAAAAAGTAAATAAATGAAGCTAAAAATAAATAAAAGGACAAAAAGAACAATAAGAATTTCTTTTAAAATTCATAAAACACAAAATTTTAACTTTACACAAAATTTTAACTTTTTCTTCACTTTCCAAAAATTTTCCTCTTTCCTTCACCTTCTTAAAATTTTCCTCTTTTCATCACATTCCCAAAATTTTCCTCTCCTTCACTTTCCCAAAAATTTCCTCTTTCCTTCACTTTCCTATTTTCCTTTTGAATTACAATAGGAAGGAAAAAACTGACTCCCTTAGAGACCCCTTTACTCTCCCCTCTCCCTTTCCCCCTCTCCCTTTCCCCTCTCCCTTTCCCACTCTCTCTCTCTCTCTCTCTCTCACCTTTACTCTTTCTCTTTGAATTACAATAGAGAAGCAAAAATTAGCCCCTTCGAGATACCCCCCTTTTTACTCTCCTCTCTCCCTTTCCCCTCTCCCTTTCCCCTCTCCCATTCCCCTCTCCCTCTCACTTTCGCTCTCACCTTTACTCGGCGTACAGGTAACCGTGAGATCGGACCCTGGCAATCTGTTGAATTATTAGTCCAATTAATTACCTTGAAAAATAAGAGGGAGAGGCTGGGAGAGAGAGAGGGAGAGGGGGAGAGAGTAAGGGGAGAGGATGTCCAGAGAAAGAGTAATGGCTTCCTGTTTGATAGTGGTAGTAGTGGTGGTAGTGGTGATGGTGGTGGTGGTGGTGGTTTAATAATTGTGGTTGATTTTGGTTAGTTTAATTGCGTTTGTGGTGGTGGTGGTGGTGGTGGTGGTGGTGGTGGTGGTGGTGGTGGTGGTGGTGGTGGTGGTTGTAGCAATGGTGGTAGTTTATAAGTTGTGATAGTAGTAGTGGTAATTGTTGTAGTAATAGTAATAGTAGTAGTAGTAGTAGTAGCAGTAGCAGTAGCACAAGTAATGATGTTATGACTACTACTACTACTACTACTACTACTACTACTACTACTACTACTACTACTACTACTACTACTACTACTACTACTACTCCTCCTCCTCCTCCTCCTCCTCCTCCTCCTCCTCCTCCTCCTCCTCCTCCTCCTCCTCCTCCTCCTCCTACCACCATCACCACCACCACCACCACCACCACCACTACTACTACTACTACTACTACTACTACTACTACTACTACTACTACTACTACTACTACATTTAATAGAGTTCGCTTGTATTGTCAGAGTGAAAGAGTTGAAATAAAACCTGGCATTTTTTTCATTACAGTTTTCTCGTATTCTGCTCAAAGTCCCAGGAAAAAAAAGGGTTTGGACAAAGATAATTGAAATGAAGAGAAAGGGGAAAGGAAAAAAAAAGATGAAGGGCATTTTTATTTCCCAGGCTGTGATTTATTTCCCTTGTTAATCTTATATAATTTAAGTCCATCATCATTTTCAAAAGTTCATAGTGAGAATATTTTTAAAGACTGAGGGAAAAAGATGATGTGGGGACTCTCTCTCTCTCTCTCTCTCTCTCTCTCTCTCTCTCTCTCATTTTTATTTCTCGAGAATTGGAAGGGAAAGAAAAATTTTGTTGCATCTTTCAACTCTATGGCAAAAGTTTGTTTACATTTATGACTCTCTCTCTCTCTCTCTCTCTCTCTCTCTCTCTCTCTCTCTCTCTCTCTCTCTCTCTCTCTCTCTCTCTCTCTCTCTCTCTCTCTCTCTCTAAATCATTCCACCTTTTATTGTGTAGAGAAAAGAAGAGCACAAATGGATAGGAGTTTGAGAATATAATGGCTGAGGAGGAGGAGGAGGAGGAGGAGGAGGAGGAGGAAAGGTTTAACAGAAAGAAAAAAAACATAAAAATTTGAGAGAGAAGGAAGAGGAAGTAGGAAAAGAGGAGGAGGAGTAAGAAGAGCAAGAGGAGGAGGAGGAGGAGAAGGAGGAGGAGGAGAAGGAGGATAAAGAGAAGGAGAAGGAAAGGTTTAACAAAGGAAAAAAACATAAAAATTTGAGAGAGAAAGGAGAGGAAGTAGGAAAAGAAGAGGAGGAGGAGGAGGAGGAGGAGGAAGAAGAAGAGGAGGATAAGAGGAGGAGGAAGAAGCAAACAAACCTAGTAGGACAATTTACCTCTTTCCTATTTTTCTGCAGTATTTTCTGTCGTGGTTCTTGTTTTTTCCCTTTTTTTCCCTGTTTTTCAGAGTCCTACTTTTTCCCTTCCTTTTTTTTTCCTCCCGCGGTCCTTTATTCCCTTTCCGGCGCCTTACTTTTCTTGGAACTATCTTTTTATCCCTTTTTTCTTATTTTCCTGCATGTTTCCCTTCGTTCTTTATTTCCTCTCCTTGTATGTCAGTGAAGAAGTTTCCCGCATATATATTTCCCCTTAACTCTTTCCCATTCGTATGCAAACTGTGGTGAATATAAATTATTTTCTTTATTATCACTGGAAAGTCGTGGTAACTTTTCCTTTTTTTTCCCTTCAGTCTTGCCTTTGTCTTTTTCTCTCCTCTTAGTGTGGCCGTCAAGATATTTCCAGCGTTGTTTTCCTTCCTTTTCACGGGTATGCAAATTTTTCGTGACTATAAATCAGTTTGTGTTATTAGCATTACTATGAACTCGAGTGCTTTTCTTTATTTCTCTTGCTCTAAGTGTGTTTGTCATGGAGTCTGCAGTGTTATTTTCTCGTTTTCTTTTCACTCTCCGTTAACAGAGATTCGAATATATTTTTTGTTATTTTCATCTTTCTAAGCATGTTTGGAATTTTGAAAACGTTTTTGTATTTTGAAACGCTTCCAAAGATACTCGTTTTTTTTTTTTAAGAGTGTTTTTAGGGTTCTGGTGATAGATTAACAAGATTTCTAGTTTATTTAAAGGAGAAACTGTCTTGAAAACGCAGGTATTTGTCTCTTTCACATTGGAACATTGTCGCAGTGAAAGAATAAAGTGTTTTTAAGGGTGTTTTTATGGTTCTGGTGATAGATTAACAAGATTTCTGGTTTATTAAAAAGGAGAGACTGTCTTAAAAACTCTGCTACTTGTCTGTCTGGCCTTGGAAAATTGTCGTGGTGAGAGAGCGAAGCATTTCTGAAAAGGGGCGAACACACAACCTATTGAAATGGTGTTTTTATTTGACAACTTTTGATGAAGCGGGAATATTTGGAATTTCCTTAATTACTGAGTGGGTTATTGACCATTCCACGCTGATTGGTGTCGGTTTTATCCGCAAATTGAGTCTCATTACCCTGGAAATGTGAGACAGACACACGCACAGACACACACACACACACACACACACGCAGATATATTCTACTACTTTCTGAAATGTGGATATTTTTATTCAACTTCTCTATGTTAATATATGTTTGTCTATCTGTCTGTCTGTCTGTTCGTCTGCCTGTATGTTTTCCTCTCTTAATTTTCCCTATCTGTCCTTATTGTTTCCGTCTATTTATTTTCCTACCTGCCTTTATCTATTTAGGTACATACTTATCTATCTATCCATTTTCTTTTCTATCACTATCTCAACCTGTATCTCTCTATCCCTCTCTATCTAACTGCCTGCTATTTATTTCCCCATTCCAATATTCGTGTCGTGCCATAATTACTTGTTAGTGTGTTGTTGTGCTCTCTCTCTGTGTGTGTGCCATTGTTAATTCTCTTTGCTCTTGTTATTGTGGTCCTGTGTGTGTGTGTGTGTGTGTGTGTGTGTGTGTGTGTGTGTGTGTGTCGTTGTTTTGTGAGTGTTTAGGTCTGTTGTGTATTCCTCCTCCTCCTCCTCCTCCTCCGCTACTACTACTACTACTACTACTACTACTACTACTACTACTACTACTACTACTACTACTACTACTACTACTACTACTACGATAAAAATAATGATAGCAGTAGCATTAATAACAATAATGGCTGCAGGAAACACGCCACAATTAAAGAAAAAAGGCTTTATTTTCATATATTTTTCCTATTTTGATTTGACCGACACAACACTCACCAGGTGGACGGAGGGAAAGTAATTAGAATATCACCTGGGAGATAATGATTAATGGATAACGTAGTGGCGGTGAAATCGACACACACACACACACACACACACACACACACACACACACACACACACACACACACACCTTCCACCCTCAATTAAAAAAAAAAAGTGTTCCATTGATTATTTTAAAGCGGAGAGAGTAAGAGGGATGAATTTGTGAATGGTGAGGGGAGGAGGGAAGAGGGAAAGGAGGGAAGGAGGGAAAGAGAGAAGGAAGAGTACTGTAGTTTATGTGGGGAAGGGTGAGAAAGGAAGGAACTGCAAAGGAATACAAAACAGAGAGAGAGAA
>NC_059259.1:7787295-7789795 GCF_017591435.1 Portunus trituberculatus | reverse complement strand
CCTTTTCGTTGACTCTACCTCTTCACGCTTCTTAATATCTGTCTCTTCTTCTTCTTCTTCTTCTTCTTCTTCTTCTTCTTCTTCTTCTTCTTCTTCTTCTTTCCCTTCTTCTTTTTCAATCGTTCTCTTCTTCCTGTTCATCCTCCTCCTTTTCCTCCTCCTCCTCCTCCTCCTCCTCCTCCTCCTCCTCCTCCTCCTCCTCCTCCTCCTCCTTCTCCTGTACTGTCCTGTCTCTCTTATCTGTAGCCAGTTAGAAGTAGTTACCAAACAGCCTCGAAAGGACCAACAGGTCTGTTGCTGTTTGGCTTTCCTTTGTATTCCTTTGTATTCCTCCTTTTCTTCTTCTTCTTCTTCTTCTTCTTCTTCTTCTTCTTCTTCTTTCTTTTCTTCTTTTTCAATTATTCTCTTCTTCCTGTTCCTCCTCCTCCTTTTCCTCCTCCTCCTCCTCCTCCTCCTCCTCCTCCTCCTCCTCCTCCTCCTCCTCCTCCTTCTCCTCCTCCTCCTCCTCCTTTAAGTGAAAAGTGGTGTTTTCCTTCCTTTTCTCACCTCACACTTAACTTTATCATTAAGAACACCTGGATTTAATTTGCTACACACCTGCACTTACCTGATTCACACACACACACACACACACACACACACACACACACACACACACACACACACACACACACACACACACACACACACACACACACACACACACACACACACAATTTCCTCTTGGATTTATGGAAAGGTGTCCTACTAGTGTTTTTTTTCTTTTTCTTCTTTTTTTCTTTTCTTATTCGTATTTCTGTTTCTTTTTTTTTATTTGTTTTTTTCGTCCTTCTTCTCCTTCTCCTCCTCCTCCTCTTCTTCTTTTTCTTCTTCTTCTTCTTCTTCTTCTTCTTTTCATTTCATTTCTTTTCGTTTTTTTTGTTGATTTTTGTTGTTTTTCTATTTGTTTGGTTCAGTTTCTCTTGTTTTCCTATTTTCTCTTTTTTTTTTTTGAAGTTTGTGTTTGTTGATCTGTTTTTCTTATTCTTTTCTTTCGTCTTTTTTTCTCCTTTCTCTGTTTTCATTTTCTTTCTTTTCTCTGTCTTTTTCCTTATACGTCTGTCTGTCTGTCTGTCTGTCTGTCTGTCTGTCTGTGTCTGTCTGTCTGTCTGTCTGTCTGTCTCTGTCTCTCTCTCTCTCTCTCTCTCTCTCTCTCTCTCTCTCTCTCTCTCTCTCTCTCTCTCTCTCTCTCTCTCTCTCTCTAGGTAAGATAAACACTAGAACATAACAAAATAACAAAATCTCTCTCTCTCTCTCTCTCTCTCTCTCTCTCTCTCTCTCTCTCTCTCTCTCTCTCTCTCTCTCTCTCTCTCTCTCTCTCTCCAGGTGAGTGAGTGAGCCTGAGTGACACCTTCGTAATTAGTGAAACCTGTCTCAACTCAACCAATCAAGAGGTAACGTGGGCCAGGTGTACCCCACCCTCTCCCTCTCTCCCCTCCCTCTCTCCCCCCTGTCTCTCTCTCCCCTCCTGTCCACCAATCACCTTCCCTCTCTCCCTCTCCCCCTCCCTCTCCCTCTCTCTCCCTCTCTCTCTCTCCCGTCCTGTCCACCAATCACCTTCCCTCGTGTCAAGATGTAGTAGAAGTGGACATTACGTTTTCTTTTTCACGGTCTCCCGTTTTCTTTGGCCAGAGAGAGAGATAGAGAGAGAGAGAGAAAGAGAGAGAGACCCACCACAAACATTACCTTGAAAAATAAAATAGAAATAAAAAAAGTAATAATAAATAAATAAGAACCACGAACGCAGAGAAAGAAAACGGAAGGCGCCAATGACTCAAAGAAAACGGGAGAGAAAAAGGGGAGACTATAGACTGTGGGTATAGTTACATAATACTCTCTCTAGTCCCTTCATTACTGCTGGCTGTAAAATGAAGAGGGGGCTGAGGGGAGGGGCCTGAATGTGGAGTGAGTGGAGTAAATGTCGTTTTCATTACCGTGGCAGTTTCCCGTTTTTTTTTCCCGTGTTCCGTGGAAATTGGTGTGTTAAGAGGGGGACTTAAGAATTCTTCATCTAGTTGTCAATTTTTGTTTCCAGAAGTAATTAGCCCTTTTTTAACCTGTCTTTGTCCTGTTCTCCTCCTCCTCTGACCTCCTCCTCCTCCTCCTCCTCCTCCTCCTCCTCCTCTTCTTCCTCCTCCTTCTCTTCATGATCCTCTTTCTTCTTCTGTTCCTCCTTCTCATTTTTCTTTTTTTTTTTTTCTTATTCTAGTTTTCCTGTTAGTGTGTGTTTGTTTTAGTCCTCCTCCTCCTCCTCCTCCTCCTCCTCCTCCTCCTCCTCCTCCTCCTCCTCCTCCTCCTCGTTTCTCTCGATTTTGTTCCTCACTTTTTAGTAGAAAGAGGAGAATGCAAACAAAGACAATTACAGAGAGAGAGAGAGAGAGAGAGAGAGAGAGAGAGAGAGAGAGAGAGAGAGAGAGAGAGTCAGGAATTAGAAGCTCGTGTATTGCTTGCAAATTCAAAC
>NC_059259.1:7777295-7782295 GCF_017591435.1 Portunus trituberculatus | reverse complement strand
TTTAACAGTCTGACACACCTTTAGACAGCCTGGCACACATTTAGACAGCCTGACAGACCCTTTAACAGTCTGACACAGCTTTAGACATTTTTTAGTCAGCCTGACAGATTCTTAGACTGTCTGACACATCTTTAAACAGCCTGAAAGATCTTTAGACAGCGTGACACACTTTTAGACAGCCTGACATATTTTTAGACAGCGTGACACACCTTTAGACAGCCTGACACATCTTTAGACAGCGTGATAATCCTTTAGACATCTTTTATACAGCCTGACAGATCTTTAAACATCTGACACACCTTATAACATCCTTTAGACAGCCTGACACACCTTTAGACAGCCTGAAAGATTCTTAGACAGTCTGATACCTATAGATACCCTTTGGACAGCCAGTGGACACTATTAGACAGCCAGGGTACCAATAGACAGCCTGACATCCTTTAGACAGCCTGACAGACCTTTAGAGAGCTTTTTTTTCGTCTCGTCTTTATTTCGTCTCCTTTTTTTTCCATTTCGTCTCTACTTAAATTCTTCTACTTATATTTCCACCTTGTCTTACTTAAACATTCAAAACTTTACTTCATCTTTACTTAAACACCCAAGTACACTCAAAAACACTTACTTTGTACACTTCTCTTTATTTCTCCTACTTTGTATTACTTAACCCCTTCAGTACCGTGACGCGTTTCCATAGTCATTCTGCGTACTATTTGGTGATTTTATGTAGCTTCAGAAATTCATGTGTGGGATTAAGATAGTGAAGACTGTGACTATTAATTTTGTGGACTCTATAGACCCTTCCTAGTGTCAGTAAAATGGTCTAATCGTACACAAATCTCAAGGTAAAAATGTGTCTCAGTATTGAAGGGGTTAAATTCCCAATACACTAAAAGAACACTAACTTCTATGTTATCTATTTCTCCTACCTTATCTTAAACCTTCAAACTTAAATCTTAAAACTTAAATCTTTACTCAGTGTTCACATATTCATTCTGGTTGCTCTTTTGGCGATTAATCTTGTGACTTCTATAGATCTTTTTTTAGTGTCAATAAAATGGTCTAATCGTACACAAATCTCAAGGTAAAAATGTGTCCCAGTATTGAAGTACATCCAAAACACTCACTTTTTGCAGTATTTATTTCTCCTTCCTTATCTTAAACCTTCAAACTTTCACTTAAATCTTTACTCGCTACCATAACGCGTTTCCACATTCATTCTGTTTACTATTTTTATACAGCTTCAAAAACTTATGTGGGGGGATTAAAATAGTGAAGACTTTGACCATTAATCTTGTGACCTCTATAGACCTTTCCTAATGTCAATAAAATGGTCTAATCATACACAAATCTCAAGGTAAAAATGTTTCCTAGTTTTCAATAGGTTAAATTCCTAAGTATTTCTTCTATATTACTTAAACATTCAAACTTTCACTTAAATCTCTACTTAAAAATCAAAATACACACAAAAACACATCAACAAAATTTCCTCACATTCTCACACTGCTTCTTCACTTCTAATTTACAAAGACTGGACTGTCACGGCAGGTGGAAAGGCAAGCTACGTGTTTTTACTTCCCTTACCTGGCCCAGCTCAGCCTCCCAGCCTTGCCTCACCTGTTCCACCTCCCTTCTTGCTTCCCTTACCTTCTCTCATTTGTTGTCCTTTTCGTGCTCTGCCTTGTTCCTCTGTCTCGTACCGTCTCTAGATCACGTGTATAGTTGCCTCAGTAGTAGTAGTAGTAGTGGTAGTGATAGTGGTGGTAGTAGTAGTAGCAGTAGTAGTAGTATTTAGTAAGGTTTGAAAGAAACTTAGATAAATTTATAGGCTTGGATACGTGGATATATATTGTAGACAGGTGTGTTTTATAAAGTAGTAGTAGTAGTAATAGTAGAAGTAGTAGTAGTAGTTGTAGTAGTAGTAGTAATAGTAGCAGTATTAGTAGTAGTAGAAATAGTAATTGTAGTTGTTGTAGTAGTAGTAGTAGTAGTAGTAGTAGTAGTAGTAGTAGTAGTAGTAGTAGTAGTAGTAGTAGTAGTAGTAGTAGTAGTAGTAGTAGTAGTAGTAGTAGTAGTAGTAGTAGTAGTAGTAGTAGTGGTTATGGAAAAAATAATCAGCAAGACAATCTTCATTTCATAATATACAATAAGCTGTACGTCACATAATTTCCGAGTAAAATCAACGTAATTTTGTCTGTGAGCTTATAAAAATCCTCTATTGGGTACATTAGTAGTAGTAGTAGTAGTAGTAGTAGTAGTAGACTTATTTACATTTCTTACAAGCTTGACAAGAATATAAGTCTCTAGCAACACTTTTTGAACACTTAAACTCAAATCCCGCGCACCAGAAGGTATCAAAGTAAATAGTCGTTGCGTGACGGTTTGTGTGGCAACAGTGGCAACACTCACCGATTCATTAGCTAGACACTTCACATTATCAGGCTTCATAAACCAAAAAAACGCAACATTTAATGCTACTTTAATATTGGAAGCTTCCCTTTATGCATTTGTTTAATCAGACATTCCTGCATTAATGGTGAAAACTAATAATTGGGAACATTAAATACGAATTCCTGCGTGAAATGGGGGCACTTTATGTATTTGTTTAGTCACCCCGTTGAAAAAACCGACGCATTTTTACTCTCGTGTTCCGAAACGCCTTCCTCTCTCATCACAATTTTCCAAGGCCACAGAGACGCCTAGCAGGATTTTCTAGACTGTTTCTCCTTTTAATAAGCTAAAATAAGCCAATTCATTACCAAAACCATTAAAAAACACCCTTAAAAACGCTTTATTCTCTCATCACAACAATTTTCCAAGGCGACAGAGACGACTAGCATTGTTTTCAAGACATATTCTCTTATTAATGAGCCAGAAATCTTGCCAATCCATTACCCAAACCATAAAAATATCCCTAAAAAGACGAGTATTTTTAACTAGAGCCTTTGGAAAGTAGTGATGGTGAGACAGCAAAGCGTTAAATAAAGTAGAAAAAAATATCACAGCAAGATTGAGTTACTATTATATTTAAAAGATAGACAAATAAAGACTAATATTTCCACATTAATAATATTCGAAATCCAGGTTTAAATGGGAACTGTCACATTTATTTTTCTTTTTAATGTGTAGGAAATTCGCGCTTTATATTTGCTTAATTAAGTCTTCATATTTCAACAGCAGGGAGAAAAAATTAATTGGCGTCATTAAATTACAGTTATGAAAAAAAAGAAGTAAATAAAAAGATCGTTGTTATTACGTATTATGTTGAAACACGTGACATCCTGTAATGGTTTGAATGAATATTTCCACATCAACGCTAGCTCGACAACGGTAACACTTTCATTAATATTTATCCTGTTTCCGCATTGTCACCTGCATCGCTTCAAACATGTTCTAGAAATCGCTTGTAACTTGCAATAACGTAAATTAATCTCATATTCTCTCTTCTTATCCACTTTCATTAATATTTATCCTGTTTCTGCATTATCACGTGCATCGCTTCAAACATGTTTCAGTTGTGGAGTTTCTTAAAATTGCTTGTAACTTGCAATAACGTAAATTAAACTCATATTCTCTCTTCTTTAAACTTTCATTAATAGATATCCTGTTTCTGCATAATCACATCTCGTCTAACATATTTCAGCAGTGGAGTTTCTTGAAATCGCTTGTAACTTGCTGTAACGTAAATCAAACTCATGTTCTCTCTCTTTAAACTCACACTTTCTTTTTCTCCACTTTCATTAATAAGTCTTTTGTTCCTGCATCATCATTTACATCTCGTGTGGAGCTTCTTGGGATCACTTCTAACTTGGAATAACATCAATCAACCTTTTCATTCTTTCCTTTTTCCGGCACTTTCATTAATAGATCCTTTGTCTTCTCATACTCACATTCAGTCTAACATGTATCAGCAGTGGAGCTTCTGGAAATCACTTGTAACTTGCAATAACATAAATTAACCTCCCATTCTCTCCTTTTTATTTTTTCTTCTCCTTAACCTCTTCAGTACCATTCAGTTTCTATATTCATTCTGCTTCGGCGATTTTACACAGCTTCAGAAACTTATGTGAGGGATTAGAATAGTGAAGGCTGTGGACCATTAATCTTCAGACCTCCATAGTCTCTACCTAATGTCAATAAAATGGTCTAATCGTACACAAATCTCAAGGTAAAAAATGTGTCCCAGTACTGAAGGGGTTAAGCTGAGTCAACAAAGCGTCTCTCATAATACAAGATGAAGTTAGCGAGTGGATCTAAGTACTTGGGTGGATTTAGTAAGTTGAGTGGATTTATTTGTGTGGATTTGGGTAGTTGGTAGATTTAAGTAACTTTGCTCATACAGGGACTAACAGCACAGCCCATCGCAGCTTCCCTCATTTTCTTAATTTTTTTTCTTTATGCAAGAGGGGAAGCTGATCAAGGCCAACCAAAATAAAAAGGGCAACCAAAAAATTTAAAAAGGCAACAAAAATAAAAAAAGGCAACAAAAATATAAAAAAGTCCACTTCATTGCCAGTTCCAAAAAAAGGGCAACCAAAAATTTAAAAAAGCCAACAAAAAAAAAAAAAAAGGCCCACTTGATTGCCAGTCCCTTAAAGATGATAAGAGTTAGCCATCAGTCTGGGATACATGTCTTGAAATGTCAAATGCTTTTACGAGTCCCGTGATGGAATAGAAGAGAAGGTTTGATAATTTTTTTAGACGTGTGGTTTTCTAAGGAGATTATCAAACCTGACCTAACCTGACCTAACCTAACCTAACCTAACCTAACCTAACCTAACCTAACCTAACCTAACCTAACCTAACCTAACCTAATCTAACCTAACTCAACCTAATCAAAACACTGGCGGGAATACATGACAACAGATGCGATTTCCTTCTCAGGTGCAACAAAGGCGTGAGAAATGAGCGTGTCACGGAAGGGAAAACGGGAAGAAACGTGGCGCTACATAGTGAAGGGGAGGAAAACGAATCACTTAATTTTCCGCCGCGGCAACGGAGCA
>NC_059259.1:7762295-7769795 GCF_017591435.1 Portunus trituberculatus | reverse complement strand
TAATCTTGAAAGTAGTAAACCAGACACTGCAAGTAATATTTTGCCCTACAGATTGAGACAAAATGTACAGATCCACTTATTTTCACTATATTTTATTCGCAATTCCTTCTAAAATTCAGTTAAAAAAATCAATCTTGGTCTTAAAAGTAGAACAGGAGACACTTTTTAAGAACATTTAAGTAATATTTTGCGACTACAAATGCTACTTTCACTACAGGTATTGATAACTGAACACCTACATTCTCCACAAATTCCTTTAAGAGTGATGGTAAAAATAATCTACAACTTCAGATGATAAGAAGTTGTGAAGGGAATCATTTTTTTAGTTTTGATCATTTACTTGAAGTCTCGCCAAGTTTCAATCAACATTTCTTTTAACATAAGCCAAAACTGGAAAGGCTAACACTAAACTGGAAAGGCTAAGAGGAAACTGGAAAGGCTAAGAGGAAACTAGAAATGCTAAGACTAAACTGGAAAGGCTAAGATCAAACTGGGAAGGCTAAGAGGAAACTGGAAGGCAAGGGACTGGGAACTGAAAGGCTAAGAGGAAACTGGAAAGGCTATTATTCTTGGCCAATCTTACATGACTAAACATTAAAAGCTAAGATCAAACTGGGAAGGCTAAGACAAGCTAACTCTTTCGAACCTGCAAGGGGAGTAGCAGCTGAGTGGGCCTTTTTTTTTTTTTTTTTAGTTTTTTGTTGTTCTTGGCCAGCTTTCCACTCTTACATGAAAAAGAAACATTAAAAGCTAACATCAACACTGTGAAGGCTAAGACAAGTTAACTCTTTCGAACCTGCAAGGGGAGTAGCAGCTAAGTGGGCCTTTTTTCTTTTTCTTTTTAGTTTTTTGTTATTCTTGGTCAGCTTTCCACTCTTACATGAAAAAAGAAACATTAAAAGCTAACATCAACACTGTGAAGACTAAGACAAGCTAACTCTTTCAGACCTACAAGGGGACTGGGAACTAAGTGGGCCTTATTTTTTTCTTTTTTTTAACGTGAGAAGCAAAGATCAAAAACTGTGAAGGCTAAGACCAATCTCTGACGAAGCAAACTCTTTCGTGTGAATCTCGAGGACTTGTTTAGCGTCGTCAAGGAAACAAGAGGGAGTCATTCCGGGAAGTGTCTTGTGAATGACGTGAAAAAAACAAAAACAAAAAAAGATAAAGGAAAAAGGCCCTGAAGTTGCGATTTTATCTTATGCATTAACTGAGCCACCTGAACACACACACACACACACACACACACACACACACACACACACACACACACACACACACACACACACACACACACACACAGGTAAATAAAACAAAATAACGAGGAAAAAATCAATATATGGATAAAATGAAATAAAAAAGACAATGATAAGAATATAATAACCAAAACAACATTGAATTACATGGAAAGCCTCAAATATTTTCTTTAAATCTCTGAAATTGGCTTCACTTTACCAATAAACAGAGTAGGAATAGTAACCTCACCTCACCTAACCTAAATTACCTGACCTTACCTGACCTAACCTGACTTCACCTGACCTGGGCTAACCCTAACCTAACCTGGCTTAATCTCACCTAACTTGACCTCACCTCACCTCACCTCACCTAATTTAACCTAACCTAACCTAACCTAACCTAACCTAACCTAACCTCACCTCACGTAACCTCACCTAACCTAACCTAACTTAACCTGACTTCACCTGACCTAACCTAACCTAACCTAACCTGACCTGAGTTAATCTCACCTCACCTAATCTCACCTCTCCTCACCTAACTAACCTAACCTAACCTAATCTAACCTAACCACACCTTTACTATTTCAAAAGGCTTTATTTAAATTGACACGAATTTATAAGGGTGCTTTTACGGTTCTAGAGGCAGAGTGACAAGATTTCTACATGATTAACCGGAGAAACACTCTTGAAAACCCCGCTAATCATCTCTGTGGCTTTGGAAAACAGTTTTGGTGAGAAAATAAAGCGTTTTTAAGGGTGTTTTTTACGATTCTAGAGATAGATTGATAAGATTTCTACATTATTAGCTGGAGAAACACTCTTGAAAACCCCGCTAATCTTCTCTGTGGCCTTGGAAAATAATCGTGGTAGAAAATAAGCGTTTTTAAGGGTGTTTTAATGATTTTAGAGGCAGAGTGACAAGATTTCTACATTATCAACAGGAGAAACACTCTTGAAAACCCCGCTAATCATCTCTGTGGCTTTAGGTGAGAAAATAAAGCGTTTCTGTATTTGAACCACACACTGAACCCCAAATTTGCTTCACACCGTTGCTGATCGAGGCAGTGAAGCTTCAAACGCCACTTCGATACCGTTTCGGACGCGAGTGAAACAGAATTTGATCCGTGAACTGGTCACTCTGCATCCTCAAAGCGAGCACAGAAAGGCTTCCACTCTCGCCTCTCGTATATATTACAGCCTCTACCTGTCCGATACATGACCTCCTGTGACCTGACCCTGCTTGACCTCATTCCACCTCACCTGTCCCTCCCTCGCCTCACCTGCTCTGCTCCTCACCTTATCGTTTATCTCTTCCATTCACGTGGAAGAAGAAAAAGGAGGAGGAAAAGGGAGGAAAAAGAGAGTAAATGAGGAAATATAGTAAAAATTAGTTAGATAAGAGAAAACTAAGGAATTAAGAGTAAAAAGAGTAAGGGAAGGGAAATAAGGAAAAGGAGGAGAAAAAGGAAAAAGATAGAGGGTAAGAAAAGTAGGGAATAGAGGAAAAGGAGGAGGATAAAGAAGTAAGGAAAAATAATGAAGGGTAAATGAGGAAAATATATTCAAAATCAGTGGAAACAGAACTAAGAGAAGAAAAATAGACCATAATGAATAAAAAAAAGTAAAGGAAGGGGAATAAAGATTGGAGCGAAAGGAGGAGGAAAGAAAAGGAGGAAAAGGAAAGGAGCAAAGGAGGAAAATAAAGTAAAAAAAATTGGAGCTAAGAGAAGAAAAGCAGGGAATGAAGAATGAAAAAATGAAAGAAGAGGAATAAAGATTGGAGGAAAATAAAAAAAAAATAGAAAGGAGGAAAGGAAGTAAGGAAAATGATAGTGTTATATATGTAAAAGGGGAAAATATAGCAAAGATTAGTGGGAAAAGAGTAAAAAAAATGAAAAGGAAGGAAGGAAAGAAGGAATAGAGGGAAAGGAGGAAAAAAAAGTAGTGAGGAAAAAAGATAGAATAGGGATAAATGAAAAAAAATATAGTAAAAATTAATGGGAAGAAGAAATAAGAGAAAAAAAACTAATAAAGAGTAAACATGAAAAAAAAACAGAAAAAAAGGAAAATAAAGCAAATAAAAACAAAACAAAAAAAGAAAAATAAGCAAAAACAAGAAAAAAAACAACAAAAACACAAACACAAACAAAACACACAAAATAAATCAAACAAACACTGGAAAAGGAATCACCAGAGAGAGAGAGAGAGAGAGAGAGAGAGAGAGAGAGAGAATGTAGGGAGGCAGTGGGGGGTGTAAAGGGCAACGTGTCTGTTTTCTGATCCGAAGTTAATTGGTGCCTTCCTGCCTGAACTGACGCTTCTGGTGACACTACGCGACTGAGGTGGATGGGACGGGTGGATGGGACGGTGGATGGGACGTGTGGATGGGACAGGGTGGATGTGAGAAGATAGATGGGAGTGGAAAATAAAGTAAATCTATTTGTTCTGTAGGTAACGAAAGGATATGAAAGAATAAATAAATGATGAAAGGATGATGATGATGATGGTGGATGAGACAGGGTGGATGTGAAATGGTGGATAGGAGAAGGTGGATGGGTGTGGGTAGATGGACGGGGTGGATGGGTGTGGGTGCATAAGAAGTGTGGATGGACAGGGTGGATGGGAGGGATGGATGAGAAAGGGTAGATGGAAGGAGTGGATGGGACAGACAGACAGGTGGACTAAGGGTGGGAAGCGGTAGTGGATAGATGGTGATTTACATGGAAAGGTGGAATTTGAGTGGATGGTTTGATGGATGGGTTTCTTGCATGTGGAATTGTGTTGCTTTTTAATGGATGGGTTTATTAGAAAGTGGAATGTCAGTAGGTGTGATAGGCAAGTGGTAAGTGGTAAGTGGAGCCCCTTCGTAACCTAACCTATCCTAACCCAACCCAACCTTTATCTAACCTAACCCAACCTATCCTTTATTTAACGTAACCCAGCCTAACCTAACCTAACCTAACCAAACCTAACCAAACTTAATCTAACCTAACCTAATCCAACCTAACCTTTTTTTTAACGTAACCCAACCTAACCTAACCTAACCAAACCTAACCTAACCCAACCTAATCTAACCGAACCCTAAACTAACCTCACCTAACCTAACCTAACCCAAACCAAACTTAACCTAACCTAACCTAACCTAACCGAACCCCAACCTAACCTAACCTAACCTAACCTAACCCTAAACTAACCTCACCTAACCAAACCTAACCCAAACCAAACTTAACCTAACCTAACCTAACCGAACCCCAACCTAACCTAACCTAACCCAACCTAACCTCACCTAACATAACCTAACCTAACCCAAACTTAACCTAACCTAACCTAACCTATTGAATTCTTAGGGACCATCACCTCATACTCACTTCCCTTCGAATTGCAAACACGCGGGAAACTGGACTGAGTGGCACTGTTCCTCAAGGGGGCACTTCACGGTTTAAGGAGAGTGCACGGGAGGTCAAACAGATGGCGTCTTTGTGTACCAACCTTAGGGCTTTCCCGGAGGTAGCGCCCTAAGTCTGTAGTACGCGTCAGCTGGGCAGTGGTGGTGGTGGTGGTGGTGGTTGTGGTTGTAGTTGTGGTTGTGGTGGTGGTTTCTTTCGCCCCATTCAGATCTCTGTAGTGAGTCTGCAGTGAGGGTCAGCTTAAGTGTGTGTGTGTGTGTGTGTGTGTGTGTGTGTGTGTGTGTGTGTGTGTGTGTGTGTGTGTGTGCGCGCTTGTAACCAAACAGAAACGAAAAATGCAAAAATTTACCACCGGCTTTAAAATCAACAGCAAAAAAAAAAAAAAAAAAAAAAAAAGAATACATAAATAAACAGTGCAATGAACAAACACTTAGATGACATTTGTGAAGGGAAACAGACATACATACATACATACATACATACAGACAGACAGACAGACGGAAAGACAGGAAAAATTGAGGAAAGGAGACGCATCTACACACACACACACACAGAGAGAGAGAGAGAGAGAGAGAGAGAGAGAGAGAGAGAGAGAGAGAGAGAGAGAGAGAGAGAGAGAGAGAGAGAGAGAGAGAGAGAGAGAGAGAGATACGCGGAATATCTTTAGTGAATGAATAAAAACACGAAGAAGTATACATTTTTATTCATCTGCTTGAAGACTGACTGTGAGGAGAAGAGGAGAGGGAAGACCAAGGAAGCTGAGAATGTAAGAGGAACTGCTTACAAAGAAGACTTGAGGAGAGAGAGAGAGAGAGAGAGAGAGAGAGAGAGAGAGAGAGAGAGAGAGAGAGAGAGAGAGAGAGAGAGAGAGAGAATTTGTCTTTTTAATTTCCAAGCTCGAATTCCGCTCTTTTGAAGTGAAATAGTTTACCTCCTCTCTTTTCCTTCACTTTGTCGTGTGTTATTCGCTTATGTTGAATTTGTGGAACGTCCGAGAGAGAGAGAGAGAGAGAGAGAGAGAGAGAGAGAGAGAGAGAGAGAGAGAGAGAGAAATACGTGTAAATTAAAAAATGTGATGGAGGCAGGAGTGGTCAAGTATTCTCGCATGCAACACACACACACACACACACACACACACACACACACACACACACACACACACACACACACACACACACACACACACACACACACACACACGTCTCGACACCACTACTGTATATCACGTCTCGCTGGTAAACGTTCTCTTTTCACCTGCTCAACCTACCTGCTCAAATAAAGAGAGGTGCTACTGCTGCTCCTCTGCTTAGCCACTCGTGTACTCTTCCATTAGTGCTGTACTGTTTACTGCTCACTGTTTATTGTCTGCTGTTGTTGTTTTGTCCTTTTTGCTGTTCACTGTTCCATTATTTTTCTACTTTTGATCGTTTTTCTGTATTTTTTTTTTATTGTTCGTATTTTTTTCTACTGTTTGTTTACTTTTTGTCCTGTTTCATTATTTTTGTCGTCTTTGTTTTCATTAGTACTGTTTATGTTTCACTGTTTACTGTTATGTGTTGTACTGTTTACTTTTTACCCCTTCTACTGTTTCGTTAGTTTCATACTGTTCCGTCTGTCTTCATTAGCCATTCCTTTACTATTCCTTTATTTCTATTCTGAACGCTACTAAAGAACTGTGTCCTTTATAATGATACGTTCTAATAGTGAATGGGTTAATATCATCCTTGGTCTCCTTTCACTATGTGTTTATAAAGTATTTGTTATCTGTCACCCTTTGAAGATTTGTTGTTTTATTTACATTCTTCTTCTCATAATCTGGAAGTTTTAATGTCTATATTTTTTATAGTTAAAGTGTTATAATATTTGTCGTAAGCTGGGATTAACCCCTTCACTACTGGGACTCATTTTTACCTTCAGAATGGTGTACGATTAGACCATTTTTTATTGACATTACGAAGGGTCCTGGAGGTCAGAAGATTAATGGCCACAGTCTTCACTATTTTAATTCCCCACATGAGTTTCTGAAGCTGTATAAAATCACCAAACAGTTTGATTATGCCATTTTATTGACATTAGGAAGGGGTCTGTGGAGGTCAGAAGATTAATGCTACAGTCCTCACTATTTTAATCCTCCACCTGAGTTTCTGAAGCTGTATAAAATCAACAAATAAACAAAATAAAATATGGAAAGGAAAATGAATATAGAAATGAGTCATGGTACTCAAGAAATTAAACCCCAAAATACTTTAATTTATAACAAAACAGCTTCTCAAGAAAATTACCTAAGCGTGTGTGTGTGTGTGTGTGTGTGTGTGTGTGTGTGTGTGTGTGTGTGTGTGTGTGTTTGTGTGTGTGTGTGTGTGGGAAGGGAAAGAGCGTGAATGAAAGAGGAAACAGAAAGGGAGGAAGAGGAAAGGGAAAATGAGCGAAAGGAAAGGTATGTTTTAAAAGGCTGTTAATGGCGAAGGTGGAGGGAAATTAAATAGGACAAACACAAAAGCGGAAAGGAGAAATGGAAAAGCCTGGAATGGAAAGCAGAATAGAGGAAAGAGAGAATGATGATGAAAGAGAGACAAAGGTGAAAAATAAGGTTTAGAAGTAAATAACAAAAGAGAAATTGGAATAAATAGGAAAAGGGAAGAAAACAGATGAAAAATGAGGATTGTGGGGAAGGGGAGGAAGGAAATATGTTGATAAAGAGGAGAGGAGGAAAGGAGGAGGTGATAAAGATAGAAAGTGACGTAAATGAAAAAGAAAAAAAGGAAAAGGAATCTAGGAAGAGGTAAAGAATTATAGTAAAACAAAACACGAGAGAAAAAGAAAAAGAGAAAAGAGAGGAAAAAAAAAGAAAACTAGAA
>NC_059259.1:7749795-7754795 GCF_017591435.1 Portunus trituberculatus | reverse complement strand
ACACATTTACGGGAAGCAAGAAAAATTAAATACAGTGCAAACAAACTAAACTCTCTCTCTCTCTCTCTCTCTCTCTCTCTCTCTCTCTCTCTCTCTCTCTCTCTCTCTCTCTCTCTCTCTCTCACGTAATAGTAGTAGTAGTAGTAGTAGTAGTAGTAGTAGTATTTACCCTCAGTTCTTATTCCCTATTCCCTTTAAACTACTCTCCTCCTCCTCCTCCTCCTCCTCTCCTCCTCCTCCTCCTCCTCCTCCTCCTCCTCCTCCTCCTCCTCTTCCATGACCTCCGTGACCTGGCATGACCTGCTTAATGGCTCAGTTGGCAATAGGGAACAAAGGTAATCACATGTATAAGGTCCAATTAGGCAGCTTTACTAGAGGCACCACCGACTTACCTGCCTTTACCTGGGAGAGCACGGCTAATGAGTGTGGCTAGGCATTTGTTCCAGGAGGAGAGGAGGAGGAGGAGGAGGAGGAGGAGGAGGAGGAGGCTGGTGGTGAGAGGTGTAGAGAAGTGTTTACAGGAAGATGGCAATAAACAGATGGTGGAGGAGTAAGGTGGGTAGGTGGAGGAGGTGGAGGAGGAGGAGGAGGAGGAGGAGGAGGAGGAGGAGGAGGAAGGAAGATGTCTAAAAGAATAAAAAGAACTACAACAACTACAGCAATATTAGAAGAAGGAGGGGAAGAGGAAGACAGAGATGATAAAGAAGAAATCAATAAGAAAAACAGCAAAAACCAGAGAAGGAGGAGGAGGAAAGAGGAGGAGGAGTCACATTGGAGATAGCAAGAAGAAGAAGAACAAGATGAAAAGAAGGAAATCTGGAAGAGACAAGTACGTGAAAGAAAAAGGAAATAGAGAAAGAGAAACAGAGGAAAGAGGAAAAGTGAAAAGAAACCAAGAGAAAAAAAAATAAAAGACAGGAAGAAAGATAAGATGAGAGAGAAATAAAAAGAAAAACAAAAAGAAGAGACGAGAGAAGACAAGTAAAGAGAAGATGGAGATAAAAGAAAAAGAACTAAAGTATAAATGGAGGAAACAGTGAATAAAGGAAGATATTGGTAGGAGAGAGAGAGAGAGAGAGAGAGAGAGAGAGAGAGAGAGAGAGAGAGAGAGAGAGAGAGAGAGAGAGAGAGAGAGATAGTTACAGCAGTAAGGAAGGGAAGAGTGAAGGAGAAGGAGATTTAGAAGAAGACAGAAAGGAGAGGTGGAAGAAGAAGGAAAGATAAAGAGGAGGAGAAGGAGGAAAGGTGAAGGAAGAAGGAAAGAGAAAAAGGAGAAAAGAAGAAGGAATAGTAGGAGGAGGAGGAGGAAAGAGAAGGAGAAGGAGAAGAAGGAGAAGGAAGGGAAAGCAGAACGGAGAGATAAAGAAAGAAGGAAAGAGAAAAAGAAAGAGAAGAAGGAGAAGGAGGAAGAGGAGGAGGAGGAGGAGGAGGAGGAGGAAAATAAGAAGGAGAAGGAGGAGAAGAAGAAGGAAAAAAAGCAGAAAAGAAAGAAAGAAAGAGAAAACAGAAAGACGAGAAAGAGAAGGAGGAGGAATACAAAGGAATACAAAGGAAAGCCAAACAGCAACAGACCTGTTGGTCCTTTCGAGGCTGTTTGGTAACTACTTCTAACTGGCTACAGATAAGAGAGACTATGAGAGGAGGAGGAGGAGGAGGAGGAAGAGGAAGAAAATGAGAAGAAGAAGAAAAAGGAGGCGGAGAAAGCAGAAAAAATGGTAAAGAAAGAAAGAAAAGATAGACGAGAAAGAGAAGGAGGAGGAAGAGGAGGAGGAAATAAAAGGAGGAGAAGGAGAAGGAAGAGGAGGAAGAGAAGGAGGGCAAGAACAGAAGCACCCGGAGAAATCTATAAAGGCGACAACATAGTGGTATCCCGTATTGGTGTTATCTGCAGAGGGAAAATGGGAAGGCTGGTAATGAATATTCTGCCAGTAACTCACCACTAATCGACTTGTACGCTACTTGTCTGTGGCGCAGGTCAACACTATTCTCCCCACTGACACGAAGCTGCTTGGAATTATGTAAAGGTGTCAGTGATTTGGTATTGTCTTTGTTCTGTCCATTGTAGTTATGCAAGAGTTTAAAAAAATATCTCTCTTTCAGTGATTCAGTCTTCTTCATTTTTTCTGCTCATGTTAGTAGTCTCTTTTTTCATTTTTTCTGTCTTTTTTCTAGTCTTTCTTATTTTTTTTCCTATTTCTAGTCTTTTTAGTTTTTCTGTCCCTATTTGTAGTCTTTTCATTTTTTCTATCTTATTTCTAGTCTTTTTCATCTTTTTCTATCCATGTTTTAATGCAAGAGTTGAAAATGATCTCTCGTTCACGTAATATAGTAAATGTTTCAGTGGTTGCGTCTTCTTTCTCAATTTTATTCTGTCCTTGTTATTCGTGCAAGAGTTACAAATGATCTCTCTTTCACGGGATGAGGTCAAAGTGTCAGTGCTTTAGTGTTGTTTCTCATCTCTATTCTGTCCATGTTACTGTTGCAAGAGTTAACAAAAATTATCTTCTCTCTTTCACGCTATTAACCTCTTTAGTACTGGGACACATTTGTACCTTGAGATTTGTTGACGATTAGACCATTTTATTGACAATAGGAAGGGTCTATGGAGATCAGAAGATTAATGGTCACAGTCTTCACTATTTTAATACCCCTTATAAGTTTCTGAATCTGTTTAAAATCACCAAATTGTAAGCAGAGTGAATATGTAAACGCGTTATGCTACTGAAGGGATTAATAAATTTTCTTCTTCAACACGTAAAGTTAGTGAGAAAAAATGTGAATGTTAGCAAAATTATTTTCTCTCACTTTTATTCTATTCACGTTACTAGTGCAAGGGTTAAAAAAAAATCTTCTCTCACGCCATTAACAAACTATGTAATTCTCCTTGACATTCAAAGTTAAGGAAAGTAAAATATTTGTCTTCTTTCTCTCTTTCACGCTGTCCACCTTAATAATGCAATAGTTAACTAGGATCTATTCTCTCTCACTTCATTAATAAACTTCATAACTTTCTACATGTTTTCCACGACACACAAAATAAGTGAGAATGAAATACAGGTGTTAGTAAAGCGCTATTCTCTCTCATTTTATTCTGTCTATGTTATTAATGCAAGAGTTCACCAGGATTTGTTTTCTTTCACTGCATTCATAAACTCCTACGATACTTAAAGGTACAAAAAGGAAGTACAGGTTTTGTTAAGATGCTAAACAAAAAAAGAAGACATAGGTATTAAACATGTCCATTATTTACTTGATGTTTAGAGAGAGAGAGAGAGAGAGAGAGAGAGAGAGAGAGACAAACAGACAGAGAGGTAGAAATAATACACAAACACAGACATTTTCTCACGCCAATCATATGCTAAACAAACCAAAACAGCAACAACAAAAAGACCCTGAAGAAACACGTAGTACAGATAACAAGGTCCAATTTTACCTGACGTTCACAGCGAGAGAGAAAGAAATCATTGACAGACCTGAATATTTCCTCCCAGTCAATCACTTTTCCTCGCGACACACATCGGAACACCAGCGCGCCACGATAACACAGCGGGCGACACTCACACCTCTCGTTGGCGTGCTGCTACTAAAAACACGGCCCTTGAAACACACACAGGACTTTTAGATGACAGCAAAACACGATGGAGAGTGACACTCCACTTAGCTCGGGGGAAAAACGTGACAATGCGAGGAAGAATGTTGAGATGTGATTTGTGCTCTTTGCTCTACCTCTCTCTGCTCCTCCTCCTCCTCCTCCTCCTCCTCTTCTTCTTCTTCCTTCAGTCTTCCTCCTCTTTTTTTTTTTACTTCAAACTGTCTCTCCTCATTCAGTGTTTCCTTGTCTTCCTTTTGTTTTCCTTACCTTGTTTGGATATCTTTTGTTTCTCCTTTGTGTTCCTGTTCCTCATTCTCTTCCTTCTTCTCTTCCTCCTCCTCCTTTTCCTGTTTTCCTTCTTTACATCCTGTCTTTACCTCCAGGCATCCAGATTCCCTTCCTTCTCCTCCTTTTCTCCTCCTCCTCCTCTTCCTCTTCCTCCAGTCTTCCTTCTCTACCTCCTGTTTTCACCTCCATACTACCTCTCCTCCTCCTCCTCCTCCTCCTCCTCCTCCTCCTCCTCTCTCTTCAATTATTCTCTGTCTCTTTTAGCTCCTTTTCCAACAATATTACCTAATCTAACCTTCCTCTTTCCCTTATTTCTGTCTCTCTCTCTCTCTCTCTCTCTCTCTCTCTCTCTCTCTCTCTCTCTCTCTTTATCTTCTCTCTTGTTATATCTTTTGTATCTCTTGTTGTTGTTGTTCTTTTTCTGTTCTTGTTCTTGTTCTTGTTCTTGTTCTTTTTCTTCTTCATCTTCTTCTTCTTCTTCTTCTTCTTCTTCTTCTTTTTCTTCTTCTTCTTCTTTTTCCTCCTCTTCTTCATCATCATCATCATCATCATCATCATCATCATCATTATCATCATCTTTTTCCTGTTCTGTTTCCTCTTCTTGTTCTTCCTCCTCCTCCTCCTCCTCCTCCTCCTCCTCCTCCTCCTCCTCCTCCTCCTCCTCCTCCTCCTCCTCCTGTGTTATACCATGGTGAAGTTATTGATCTCTTGAGCGTCGGCGGCAAGGAAGAAAACTGCCCAGGAATCAGTTAGAGGAAGAAATTATTGAATGTGTGTTGACCTGGTGGAATTTGTTGTTTCCTCTCTCTCTCTCTCTCTCTCTCTCTCTCTCTCTCTCTCTCTCTCTCTCTCTCTCTCTCTCTCTCTCTCTCTCTCTCTCTCTCTCTCTCTACTTGTCTCGCTTATCTCTTGTCTATTTGTCGAGAGCGAGATGTCTGTCATTTTTACCTTGTTTGGCAACTGTGGCTTATTATTATTTCTCCGGTGGTGGTGGTGATGGTGGTGGTGGTGGTGGTGGTGGTGGTGGAGGGAGGGATTAGGTGAGCTGAGGGAAATAAAAGGAAAGAAGTTAAAGGAAATTGTGTCCGTTAGGAAGATAAATGCGACAGACAGAGAGAGA